>NC_086449.1:657955587-658233087 GCF_028390025.1 Pseudophryne corroboree | reverse complement strand
TCTTGTCACTTGTACTTCTATGATGCTCCATGGTTCCAAGCCTTGAGTTTGAATAGTAACAACTACATGGGGATGCCGCCAATGCTGCTGCATAGGCTTCTTTCTTCAGCAGTTTCAATCCGAACTCTAGGAAACCTGGGATATAATATCAGCTAATTTGAATGAGCACAATCCATGTTTAAAAGAAAAAAAACACACACACAAAAAGTAACAATTATTTTAACACTTTACGGCATCTTCTTTCCATTCGTAAGTGTATTTGCTTTAATTGGTGGATTAGTAATAGAAATCAGATACACAATTTAACTTACAGTTATATATTTTTTCATAAAGGGCTCTATCTGATTTGTGAACTTACCTTGGTGGATAAAAAAATACAAGAATATTGGTTTAGGGATGGGGAATCATGTTAGAATTTAAATATACAGGTTGCGCTATTCACATATACTGTAGATAGCCCAAGAGCTTGCTGCAGCTCTGGGAATTGGTAAATGTAATCCCTTATGATGTAGGGAGATGACAATAACTTTGATGTTCTGCTCTCTGATCTAGCACCAATGAATATCTCTCTGGTCCCACATTGGCTAAAGTATGTACAATTTTCATCATACTTATTGCTTCCAAAATTGCTCTACATAGCATTGCTCTTGTTCCACTAATGCCAGGATTGGACAGAATATTCTACTTTATTTTTAGCTTTCAAGTTTTTGGGAGATTACAGCAATGCATTTCAGGTCAGCAATTGATTTTCTGTAGAAATAACAAAGCCACAACATACTAAACTGAAGCTGAAAAATAACCTTTAAACTTCACTGAATTCACTTTGGATGAAATGTCAAAATCAGCAACAAATCTCCTTTTCATCTCTGTTATCTCAACAATTAACATCTAAATGACACATAAACAAATATAATCATTCTTCTGTATGATACGATTTCAAATACTGTAAGTTCTTAACTAAACTACTGATTGGAGGTGTTTTTATTTATTTATACTGTATTAATGATTATTATTAAATGTGAAGCCTTATGGTGAAATACAACACAGATGTGCACAATGGGCAAAGCTATCTTTGACAGGCTTATGGCACATAATCCATGTCAGTCAATAAAATGGAATTTTCAGAAAGCAGTAATAGCGTAATTTAAAAAAAAATTGCTTACCCTTTACATACATATTACATCAACTGCAGTGTTGCACAATTTGTTTATTTATTGGGATGGTCTTTGTACCAGAAAATTATTAAAGGAAAACAGAAATGTACATTATAAAGTTGAGCAAATCATCCCAGAAGCATAATGCTGGCACATATATTGAGACCACACAGCATAAATAAAATATTACAGATGATCGCTACTCATCTGACTCAAGAAAACATCATCACAGATTAAGGACCTTGTTTTCATTACTTTGGGGAATAGGGGAGAGTGGCTGCAGAAACGACTGCTCCTGCAGTGCCCTGTCATCATCTGTGCTGTTACTGCCTAATACAGCAAGTTAAGAGGACACTTTTGGGTTTAGTGTATAACCCTTCCGGGGATTAAAGGGACAAGACGAACGTGTTTTTATGGCACTTTATTTTCTGTTTCCTACTTGACCTGCCGTGACATTTTCAAGCACAAACTGTTAGACTTTGTGGTGCAGTATGAAAAATGTGCCTGCAGTGTGGAAAGGGATTATTTGGGGAAGAACTCAACTTTCAAAGCCTGACGGATTCTAGTTCCCAGTAGTGAAAATTGGCAAGTGGAAGCAAAAATCATTTGCTGCAGAGGGTGTCTGTACTAAATTACCACTTTGCATCAATATTGTTACACCTGCAACAGTATGAGAGGTGAGAATATTCATTTGGAACAAAGTGCTTTAAAGGCTGATAAATACTGCAAGATGATGCAATATCAAAAAGGCTCTAGTAACAGTCACACTATATACTGTATAAATACGTGCATATGTAAATGAACACTTATTTTTATCAAGTCTTTGACAATGTATTTACATTTAATTATGCAGATGAGTACAAGCCATTGAACACCTAATTCCGATAGAGACAGACACACTGTCTTTTCCCTTCAGCAAACTCAAAGAAAGAAAGTCTGCTGAACATAGGAAAAAAAGCTTCCCCCATAATGACATGATGGGCTGATGCCAAGTTGGCCTCAAAATAAGAGGAATTTGCGATTGAAAAAGTTGTACGAAAATAGCATATTTCTATCAACATGCGGAGCTCCAGATGTGTTCTGGCCAGCAATAGTAGTATAAGTATCTGGTATACGCCAAGCACACATTACAGATCCTACAGGCCACTTGTGCCCATATTGTAACCCATTTATTTTATGTGCAACTGTTATTAGGTATCAATTAAATTACAAACACCTCTGTAATACAGCAGAAACAATATGTAAAACATGTGTTCAAACACATTTAAACAAAGTATAATAAATAGCCAAGCAATAAGAAAATCATTAATCAGTATAAGCTGATGGTTCGCAATAAGCCAATTACAAGCAGTTTGCTAGTGCTTTCATTTGTCATCATCATCATCCCCATCTACAATTGTACAAAGTCCGGTATGCACTATCGCCTTGCTCTGGACCCAGCGAATTATGTCACAGCATCCACATCTGTAGCCAGAACCAATAAATTTTGTACAAAGGTGCCTTTGGATGAAACGCGTTGGTCATGTCTACAGACGTGGATACAGTGACCTCATTCACTGGGTCCAGAGCTGACAATAGTGCATGCCAGACAAAGCATCAGAGTCGGAGGAGTTGTGGTAGCAGTCAAGTGACTAGCTGTGTTCCACTTGTTATTTTAAACCTTCATGTATGTGGGCATATATCAAGTAAAGTTGTTTTTTGGCATCTTACTTAAGGGAGGTACACACGGAGAGATCCATGCTTAAAATCTAAGCAATCTGACTAGACTGCTTAGAAGTAAAGCACGGATCTCTCCTGTGTATGTCCCCCAGCGCGCGCATCACTAACGCCGGTGCTAGATTGAGCCTGCATGCAGGCACAATCTAGCAGGTCGCTCACTTCAGCGCTGTGTGAAGTGAGCGCCCCACCACCAGACCCCCCCCCCCTCGCTCAGCACACATCTCGCTGAGTGCTGAGCGGGGGGAGAGATGTGTGCTGAGCACTCTGTGATAGATCGTTCAGCACACATCTCTAGGTGTGTACCCCCCTTTACTGGTGCACTCTCCATTTGTTTTCTAAATCCCTAGATAATACTCCAGTGGCGTTGGTATGTATACACTGGTGTATTTATAATGGGAGCAGTGTTTGTGGCAGCCAGACTGGAGTGTGTGTTACCCTGCAGGTAGCTTGCAAAGACTGTGAGACTCTGTAACTTTGTGATGCATGCTAGCTGCCCTGTCAAATAGATGCCAAGCAATGAGGTAGTACCGTAAACAGGGGCTAAGCTATTTGCTATTTTATGTTCATTTAGGTTTATGCTTACAGTAAATCATTATTTCATTTGTTCCCTGGAGTGCCTTTGGATGAAACGAGTTGGTCGTGGCTACAGACATGGATGCAGTGACCTCATTCACTGGTTCCAGATCTGACAATAGTGCATACCGGACAAAGCATCAAAGTCGGAGGAGTTGCGGTAGCAGTCAAGTGACTAGCCGTGTTCCACTTGTGAAGTGGAAAGTTCCACTGAAGGCTATATAAGCCCTGAGGGACATTAAACCACAAGGAGATTGAGTGTTGCCCCCTTTAATAGTGTGCTGGTAGTTTCCCCTTTAAGGAAGTCAGATTATTTTTTAACAGCCAATAGTAGTTAAATGGGGAGGAGTTTTTTGCCTTTAACAGTGGTGTGAGTCAGAGGATCCGCCTCTTTATTCCAGTTTTCCCACCCTCCCACCCATTTTTCTGTATGGTTTATTAGTGTGTGTGTGTGGCAGTAAAGAACGGTAGTTTGTTTGTTAATTTACGTTTAAGGCTTAGTGGGTGCGCTCTCCTTGCACTGGGGTATGAAGTAAACTGTCCTGGACGGGAAATGGTTATACCACATGAACAGATGGGTTGTAGAATGGATAGTTGAACACCAATGATTGGTTTCTGTTTGGGTGTGTTTGGCTGTTCTGTCCGTTCTTTAGTGCCCCCACCATTTAAAAAATTTAAATTTAAAAGTATTATTTGTCAAAAATAAATTTGACAACATTTTTAAATGCCAGCATTTATAGTTGTTAAGTACCGGTATCATTTAAAAGGGGTAACATGAAATACACCGCTAGTGAGTTTACATCTAGGAGCAACAACAGCTCATGAAGTGGTAAATCAAACAAGCTCACAGAAAGTGCCCACTGATATAGCAATTAAAAATATTCTGTCCTGGGTCACAGATCTCGCTACTGAGTTTTAAATGACCTCTGCAAGCACCATCTGTACAAGAACTGTAATTCAGGTTCCTTGTGGACTGGGTTTCCATGGATGAACAGCTGCACAATAGCCTCTAATCAACATGTGCAATGCCAACATTGGCTGGACAAGTGGAAAGCACAAGACAGTTGGACTATGGAGCAGTGAAAACGTGTTCGCTGGAGAAACAAGTGATGCATAGCCTCCTGGCAGTCAGGCAGATAAATAAGGGTTTGTTTGAGGTATGCCTGGAGAATGTTTCACGTAAAAATGCTGTCAACTAGAAAGTTTGTTGTTGGAGGAATAATGGGCTGCTTTTTATAGTCTGACCAGGGCCATTTGAAGGGAAAGCTTAATGTTACAAGAGTCTTTGATACGAGTGCTTATAACATTGTGGCAGCAGTTTGGGGAAGGCCCTTTCCTGTTTCAGCACGACATTGCCCCAGTGCACAAAGCAATCAATGAATTGCTTGCTGCATTTATTGTGGAAGGAACTGACTGTCTTGCACAAGGAACTGAAGCCAATCGTACACCTTTGCGATAAGTTAGAACTGGAAGACAGGCCCTACTGTGCAACATCAGTGCCCAACTTCAATAATGCTCCTGTGGCTTGATGAATATGAATACCTGCAGCCATTTTTAAAATCCAGTGGAAAGCCTAGGCAGAAGAGTGGAGACTGTTATTGCAACAAACTACATACTAATGCTCGTGGTTTTGGAATGAAATGTTAAACAAACACATATAGCTAATGGGGACAAGCTGAGAAAACCTAAGCTTTATGGAGCTTGGTAAATAGGACATTTTTACAGTCCATATAGAAAGTGATGGAGACCTCTTTTTGCAAGCGTAAAGAGGAGGAACACAGCAGTACCCTCTTTCCAAATAGCCCTGATGTTCACAAATGTGACAATCCCCTGAAAATAGCCATTTTTGTGGATTTAATACAGTAAATAAATCCTCGAGTGCAGAGCATTGTTAGCACTGATGTACATTGTTTGCATAGGTTGTACCACTTAGCTGTCTAAGTTCTACTACTATAACACGTTTCCATAAGACATTGGTTCAACCTTTTGTGCACCAAAGTAAAATTCAGTGCATGTACAGTATACTAACAGACATTCATACATACATGTTGGCTGTTGATATTTTATTTATAACATATAAAAATAATTTGCATTGGTATGATTTGCTTTACTGACGTATACTATGAAGTAAAGCATATCAGTTAGGAATCAATGGACACCTCAATGTTTATCACTAGACAGAGACAGGACCAAATGTCTTACTAACTTTCCATGAACACATGTATTGTTTCCCATTCCAAACTTGGGGATCCAAATAAAATCTGAGTTCTGGCTAGGGCTTTCCCGCCAGGCTCGGATTTCAAACCAAGGCCGAACGTCATCCTCCCGGCGTTGTAATTCTCGCATGCTTTGGATTCTGTATAAGGGAGCCATGGCCAGGACTCAGCGCCATTTTACTCCAGTCACACTGCTGTATTCTGCACTCTGCTATACGTTGTCTATCCAAGTGGCTGTGTGGAACACCAGAGCTGTCACTGTGTCCATCTAAGGGGCTATGCTGCTGTCACTGTGTCCATCTAAGGGGTTGTCCTGTCACTGTGTCCATCTAAGGGGTTGTCCTGTCACTGTGTCCATCTAAGGGGCTGTGCTGCTGTCACTGTGTCCATCCAAGGGGCTGTGCTGCCATTGTGTTCATCTAAGTAGCTGTGTGTCACTGTGTCCATCAAAGGGGCTGTGTGTCACTGTGTTAATCAATAGGGGCTGTGCTGTTGTCACTGTGTCCATCTAAGTGGCTGTGCTGTGTCCATCCACAAGCTGTGTCCAGTCCCCTTAATTCAACTCCATCACAGTGGTGAAGCACTGACTCTGCAGGTTCCACCCACTGCATTCCCAGTGTGAATCCATCACTCCATGTTTGTCAGCAAAAAAAGTAAAGATATAAAAGAGAAAGAAATAAAAATGGTTGTATTTCACTGTATACTGCGTAAAATGGGTCTGATTCCACTCAGTGTAAGCCAAGCTGGCAATTTAAATAAATAAATGTATTTGTACTATGCTCTGCACCCCAGTATGCTGTAGTACCCCAGTGCACGTGCATAAAAGCGGTCTGACTACACACATTGGGGCAGATGTATTAACCTGGAGAAGGCATAAGGAAGTGATAAACCAGTGATATGTGCAAGGTGATAAAGGCACCAGCCAATCAGATCCTAACTGTTAATTTACATATTGGAGCTGATTGGCTGGTGCCTTTATCACCTTGCACATATCACTGGTTTATCACTTCCTTATGCCTTCTCCAGGTTAATACATCTGCCCCAGTGTGAGCCGAGATGCCAGTTAAAATAAAATATAAAAAAAATGTTGTATTATTTGTTTGTACTGTTCTGTGTACAGCACCCTAGTGTGCTGCACCCCAGTGCGCGTGTGGAAAAGCGGTCTCACTCCACACAGTGTAAGCCAAGCTGCCAGTTAAAAAAATAATAAAAAAATATATTTTGTATAATTTGTTTGTACTGTTCTGCACACTGCACCTCAGTATGCCATACCCCAATATGCATGCAGAAAAGCAGTCTGACTCCACACAGTGTGAGCTGAGCTGCTAGTTAAACAAAGAATAAGAAAATATATTGTTGTATAATTTGTTTGTACTGTTCTGTGCACTGCACCCCAGTATGCTTTACTCCAGTGCATGTGTGTAAAAGAGGTCTGACTCCACTAAGCCAAGCTGGCAGTTTATAAAAAGAATAAAAAAATATATTGTTGCATAATGTGTTTATACTGTGCTGCGCACTGCAACTCAGTACGCTGCACCCCAGTGCGCTGTACCGTAGAGCGACTTTGTTCAAGAACAATTCCATCTTGCACCACTTTTCATTTCAGTCACTGCTTTCTGGCAATGTATCTTAGATCTGCTATAAACTGCCATGTGTTTGTCCTGCTGCTCTGTTGCTTAGTAACCAGCCAGCTCGCTGCAACCTTTGGCCTAAAGCTGATGAAAACAATATTGTGAGCTGTGAGGTGGTCAAAATTTAGTGGAAATTAGTGGACATTAATGTTATTGAGGTCAATAATACTCTAGGGGGAAAAAAGGCCCAAATTATGTGAATTTAGCTTTTTTTTGACAATTTTTGTAACAAAATCCTAGACCAAAACCAATCATGGTTGACATTCAAAACAAAATCCAAAATCAGACACTGAATTAAAATCAAAACCAGTGAAAATGGTCTGGTGCACATCTCTAGTCAATACGTTTTATTCGTATTCTGAAAACTTCTTAAATAATAACTAGGATAGTTATTTATTCCACAAAGTGTTTTATATTGTATCACACATTCACTATAAAAGCAAGGCTCCTTGCTATTGTCAGTTTATTGAGCTACACTGCCTTAGCCAGGGTATAAAACAACGACTATACGGAGGGATTAGCAGAAAAGCAATAATCCATGACATTGATTGGCAGTTACTCAAAATTACAGCTCCATACTTACTAAACTTGGTAAACCCAAAGCTTATTAATATGCGCTACATAATAAAAGAGGAGCGGTATGTTCAGGAGGGAGGTAGGCTTGCAATAAAACAAACAATGCTTGATAAAGGCAGTCTTAGTCTCTCAATCAAACATCTGGGATTCAGAGAATGCTTTCTAGTAACCAATGAGACAGCACAACAGGATTCTCTATAATCTCAGTTGTAAAATGTGGTCCACGCTCTGTAGAACAAACAGATTGCAAAGGGGAGCAATAAAAAACAATTTTAGGTTTATTAGACTAAGTTAGGGGGCAATTCAGTGGATAATAAGTCTTCACACATGGGTGATTTAGTAAAAAGAACCTTAAGTTGTGAAGAGAGAAACCAAATTACAATTTCATATGCAAATATGTGACTATAAAGGAAACAAAGAGCTCACTTTAAAGTTGGAAGTAGCTACGTTAGAGATTTGTTACTTTAATACCTTATTTGTAATAAAACAACCAGCAGTGACGTTAGTTTGGAGAACAAAACAGTGTTTCTTACTCATAGAAAGGTGTATATGTAAGGTATATAAGTAATCATATCACTACAATACATTAAGGAATGTAGCATAAAACACCACAGGAGCCATTTATGGCAGTCAATATTAAAGAAAAAGTTAATTGACCATTTAATAACCAAGAACCAGTAACTGGTCAAACCTTCTAAAGAGGACAAGTGGAAGTGTTGCCCATAACAACCAATCCGATTCTACCTATCATTTATCTAGTATATATTATAAAATTAGAGCTACAGTATAATCTGGTTGTTACAATTGTCCTTTTTAGAAGGTTTATTAAATATCCCCTAAAGTGCTTCAGATATGCAACTAGCTCATTAATACTGGTGCAGCCTACAAAATGGCTGCTTGAAGTGCTTATTTAGAAGAATTCCAAAATTCTGAATGAAAAAAATATGTATATTAGTACAGTATATATATTTGTAATTGTACCTGAACGGAGGGCACCGAGGCTATTGAGCTTAAAGGACCAGGAGTGCCGGGCACCACACCAAGCTATATATATATATATATATATATATATATATATATATATATATACATATATACACACATAGAAGATGTATCATTCTGGAAAGCAGGGCACTGGAGCCTGGAGCAAGTTGTTTTAGTATGTCACAGGAGTGCCAGACGTAATGACTATTATATATATATATATATATATATATATATATAAATAAATATATATATAGTAACTAAAGTGCAGCACTATTTGGGGGGTAATACAATTCATAGTGATCCAGCAGAGGGTGACCTGGAAATGCACATTGCATTCCAGACACAAGCAAACCACCATACTAGATGAGAAGCAAAGCAGAGGGTATGTGCTCTTTTCAGTGCATCAATACCAATATACTCCCACTGCACCACTAGTAGCCTTTATACTTGAACGTATCATATGGTATCTATAATGGGTGCTGCGTGTGCGCTACACACAGACCCCTGGGTCTAGAATAGAGATGTGCACCGGGCCTTTACTCAGGTTTTGCGTTTCGGTTTTGGATCGGTATCTCCTTTGTGTTTTGAACCTGTATTGGTTTTGCCAAAACCACCATTACGTGTTTTGGATCTGTATTGGTTTTGGATTTGTATTTTTTTGAAAAATCAATAAAAACTGCTAATAGCAGTGGGTGGCACAACTTCCAACATAGCTCATCTAGGAGTGGCACTGCAGTGGCAGACAGGGTGGCAGGTTAATAAACTATGCAAAAAAAAAACAGTCAATGCTCCAAACAGCGCATAATGCAAAGAAAAGAGGTGCAAGATAGAATTGTCCTTGGGTCCTCCCACCCACTAGGAATAATTTCACCAAGAGTATCAGACAATACATGTATGAGAAGAAAATAAATATATTACTGTGGTACCACCTTCCCCCACTGTGTCACGAAACCCGTGTATGAGTCAGAAATAGTAATCTAACACTGTGGTTTCATTTCACCAAAAGCATCGAACAATACGTGTATGAGTATGAAATAATTACATACTGCGGTCTGAACGGCAGTGTCACAGTACTTAAAACTACTTAAATAAAAATTGTATAGTACACTGGGGTATAGCACAAACAAAAAAAATATATTTTTTCAAGTTATTTTTTTATGCTGTTTGTTTTTAGCGTTTATTATTTTAATTTTACACTGGGGCAGACCCCCTCAATGGACGGATAAAGCATCCCCTGGACTGATATAGCAGAGATGAAAGAGCACCCAAGGACTGATACAGCAGAGTTGACTGAGCACCCCATGACTGATAAGGCAAAGCTGAAAGAGCACCCTTTGACTGATACAGCAGAGCTCACAGTGCACACCTGGACTGATACAGCAGAGCTCACAGTGCACCCCTGGACTCATACAACAGAGCTTAAAGAGCACCCCTGGACTTTTACAGCGGAGCTGAAAGAGCACCCCTGGACTGATACAGCGGAGCTGTCAGAGCACCCCTGGACTGATACAGCGGAGCTGTCAGAGCACCCCTGGACTGATACAGCGGAGCTGAAAGAGCACCCTGCAACTGATACAGCGGAGCTGTCAGAGCACCCCTGGTCTGATATACCTCACGCCAAATATACACCGTACTGATGGACACCTCCATCCAGTATACTCTCCACAGCTGGAGTGAATGTGACGCTGATCACGGGGACCTTTAGAATCCAAAACCCACAAGAATCCAAAGGCGGGAAGATGATGTTTGGGATCTGAGTCTGGCGAGAAAACCCAAGCCGGATTCGGATCCTGATTCGGTTTGCAATGTTCAGGCTCATCTCTAGTCTAGAGGGGTCCTGCTTTGCATACCCTTAACCCAAATGTTGCCTAACACTTCTGTCAGCAAAAGGTGGTGCCACGTTTTTGAAGCCAAGGTCTGGCACTGTGTCAGGACCTATGCTAACTTCTGCAGATGGCGCTGGCTACAGAAGTTGCATGTGTGGGGGCGCTGCATGGAGAAGGTGAGGCAATGTACATGGGCTCCCACAGATGTTAATATGCCTTTGAACATATATTACATACTGTATATGGCCAGACATAGCACCCTTACCTAGTAGTTACACTCCACATAAATAGGGAATACCCCAGAACACAGCTATATAACTAGCCCCTTAGAAACCAGCTTCTACAAATGTACAACTAGAATTAGTAAACCTTATGCACACTACACTAATATCAGAGCTACAGATATTTACACCAGAGCATATGGATATCTATTTCTTACAGTTAGAGATATCACATATTGTGGGAGAGATGTATCAAGTCTAGGGGAGAGATAAAGTGAAGAGAGATAAAATACCAATTAATCAGCTCCTAACTGTCATTTATAAAAACAAACAGCCTGCAAATTGAAAGTTAGGAGCTGGTTGGTTGGTATTTTATCTCTCGCCACGGCTTGATCAACTCCCCATCAGTCTCTACTTCATACAGCAGTGGTAAAGCTTAAATCCACCACAAAAGATGAACAAACACAAAATGGACATACAGTGCTTTTCCCTCAAAAAAGGACACACCTTGCTAAATAAAAGGTGTAATGCACAAAAGTACTACGTGTGCCATTTTATCAGCGCCGTAACTATGTGTGTGCCAGGTGTGTGCCAGAGGCCGCAACCGCCAGCAGCTTGTAATGAGTCAAATTGACTCATTACAAGCCGCCTCGGCTGTGCTGGTTGCACCGCGCTGGAGAAGCCGAAGGCAGGGGAGGAGAGCAGCAGCGCCGGAGGCAGGGGAGGAGGAGGAGGGAGGGGGACTGGAGCAGCAGCAGCACTATGTAATTGGTAGCGGCACCGCTGCAGCTGTCCCTCTCCTTCCACATTGGCTGCCCGGAGCTGCTGTGAATGCTGGTATGCGCTTTGCTCATCCCAGCATTCACACCGGCGGCGGGCAGCCAATGCGGAAGCAGAGGGACAGCTGCAGCGGCGCCTCTACCAATTACATAGCGCTGCTGCGGCTCCAGTCCCCCTCCATCCTCCTCCTCCTTCCCCCCTGCCCGGGATCTGCCAGCACCGAGGAGCCTGACTGCCAGCGGGGAGAGATGGTAAGTGTCTCTCTCTATCTCTCTCTCTATCTCTGTATCTATTCTGTCTACCTCAATGTGTAAAAAGGGGGACTGGCTGCTGTAATGTGTAAAAAGGGGGATGCCTTCTGCCGTAATGTGTAAAAAGGAGGACGCTGTCTGCCGTAATGTGTATAAAGGGGGACGTTGTCTGCCGCAATGTGCATAAAGGGGACTCTGTCTGCCGTAATGTGTAAAAAGGGGACTCTGCCATAATGTGTAAAAAGGGGACTCTGCCGTAATGTGTAAAAAGGGGGACACTGTCTGCCGTAATGTGTAAAAAGGGACCGCTGTCTGCCGTAATGTGTAAAAGGGGGACGCTGTCTACCGTAATGTGTAAAAAGGGCACTCTGTCTGCCGTAATGTGTAAAAAGGAGGCAATGTCTGCCGTAATGTGTAAAAAGGGGACGCTGTCTGCCGTAATGTGTAAAAAGGGGGACTGGCTGCCGTAATGTGTAAAAAGGGGGATGCTGTCTGCCGTAATGTGTAAAAAGGGCACGCTGTCTGCCGTAATGTGTAAAAAGGAGGCACTGTCTGCCGTAATGTATAAAAAGGGGACGCTTCTGCCTCAATGAGTAAAAAGAAGGACTGTCTGCCGTAATGTGTAAAAGGGGCTCAACCTGGTGTAGTGACGCTACTGTGCAGCGTAATTTAAATAATGGAGACTACTGTGCATCCTAGAATTAATTGGTATTATTTTGTGGCCACGCCCCTTCCCTATGAAGTCATGCCCCTATATATTTTTTGCGCGACTACAGTGCGCACTGCCCCTATCTTGCATGGGGGGAGGGGGCACCAATGCCGTTTCTTGCACACAGCACTAAAATGCCTAGTTACGGCACTGCCTTTTATACTGTGGTTTCATTAGTACCAAATAGCCCCTCTCAGCGCACCAGATCCCGTGCGTCTCTACCATGCCAAGCACCTTTTCGCTCAAAATGTGCATTTTATTCAGGTAAATAAAACAACTGGGAGATAACGAAATGCACTGCATACACTGACCACTGGGGTGTGCGACATTTGTACATATGTGTGCAGAATACATACGAATTCGAGTCGGATGGGATGCCAGTTGTCAAGATGCCGACAGCGGCATCCCACCCACCAGAATGCCGGCAGTGAGGCAAGCGCAAAGTAGGGGCTGCGATGCAGGCTAGGTGGCGCGCCACAGGCTCTATTCCCACTCTATGGGTGTCATGGACACCTATGAATGGGAATAGCCCCTTTGCACCGGGATTCCAGCTGTTGGCATTGTCGACTGTTGAGGTTTTGGCGTCGGTATCCTGACAGTGTGATCCCAACAGTTGGCAAATTAACTGCATTCCATGTGTGCGACTGTGCGACAAATCTGTGTAAAAAGGCTCTGATGCAAGTAGCTGTGGGTATTCCTCACGCCAAGTTTCGTTTTGCTTCATCTGTGTCTTTTTACATGTGTAAAACCAATTTCTGTGCAAAGCAATGAAGACACAAACTTAAAAGAAAAATGTCTCAGTCACTCCAGGAGTCTCACCCCGTATGTTGTAAAGATTCTCAGTGTGTGAGAACACATCTCGTTAAGCTTAAGAATTATAATTTAATTAAAGGAGCTATACTTGCCAACCATAAAGAACAAGAATTGCCCTATGATGGTGTTTCCCAACTCCAGCCCTCAGGGAACAATAACAATAACAGTGCATGTTTTCCATACTCTGAAATGGAGTTAAGGCATATTTATATTATATTATATACTTGGAAAACATGTACTGCTATGGGTCCCAGAGGACTTGAGTTGAATCGTATTTTTGGCCACTTACTATTTTCTCTGAAGCAGCATGGGAGTCACTGGACAATGGGATTGCAGGCTGCGGCTGGAGATGTACTTACATTAAACTGTATCTTTAAATCCTAAGCTCCTCTACCATACAACCGCATAATTTCTGTACTTCTTTAAAACAGTCAGGAGAGGAGGAGTAGCAGTAACCCAGTGAAACTGTTAGAACAATAAAACTAACCAGTAGGGAAAAGAACCGAAACCTTGCACGACTGAGAGTGAGGGAGTGAACGCAGTGTCCTCCAGCTTAAAGGAAAAGGATTCAACGGTAAGTGATCAAAAATCCTATTTCTCTTGCAGCAAGGCTGGGGGACATTGGACTATGGGACGTTCAACAGCCATCCCCAGAGGAGGGAACAGTTACGTTGCCTGACCGGAGAACTATATGGGCATCACCAGAGGCAAAAATATAAAAACGTTCAAACGTGTGGACAGAGGACCAGGTAGCTGCACGACAGACTTGTTCCACCAAAGCCCTCTGCTGCGCTGCCAAGGAAGGTCACCATCACCCTACTGAGATGTGGAGACACCAAGTCTGGTGCCGGTCACCCCACAATAGAATAGGCTTTAGTGATGACCAAGTGGATGCAACACACAATGATCTGCTTTGTAGCTGGTATACCACCTTTATGTGCATCGTAAAGAGCAAGCAGAGAGTTTGTGTGGTGGACGGAAGGAATGTTGTCCAAGTAAAACATCAGAGCTTGGACTATGTTTAGCAGAGCTAGATAATCTCAGTGTCGGAAATTTGCAGGAGGAAAAAATGGAATGGCAATTTCCTGGTTTAAGTGGAAAGCTGAAACAACTTTCGACTGGAACTTTAACCGTTCGTAGAACTGCTCTATCATCATAGAATGCGAGAAAAAGGTGCCTTGCAAGACAAAGCCCCCAACTGGAAACACACCAAACTGAGGCAATAGCCATAAGGAAGACCAGCTTCCAAGTAATGAAATGAAGATCTGCTGAATGCAAAGGTCCAAATGGAGCCTGTTTGAGAGCTGAAAGGACCACATTAATATCCCATGATGCTACTGGTGGATGAAACGTTGGTTGAATACACGGTATCCGGACTCCAGGTCGACAACAAAAAGGTCGACACACCTTAGGTCAACGTCAATTGGTCGACACACCTTAGGTCAACATGGACAAAAGGTCGACATGGACAAAGGTCAATAGGAACAAGGTCGACATGGACAAAGGTCGACATGAGTTTTTCACAATTTTTTTCTTTTTTGGAACTTTTTCATACTTAACGATCCACGTGGACTACGATTGGAACGGTAATCTGTGCCGAGCGAAGCGGAGCGGAGAGAAGGCACCATGCCTGAAGCATGGCGAGCGAAGCGAGCCATGCAAAGGGACGCGGTGCACTAATTGGGGTCCCCGGTCACTCTACAAAGAAAACGACACCAAAAAAAACATAAAAGACTCATGTCGACCTTTTTCCATGTCGACCTTGTTCCTGTCGACCTGTTGTCCATGTCGACCTTTTGTCCATGTCGACCTAAGGTGTGTCGACCAATTGGCGTCAACCTAAGATGTGTCAACCTTTTTGTTGTCGACCAAGACCCGAATACACACCTCGCCCAGAGAAAAAGGCTTAAACCTCTGGAAGAAGGTCTATACGCAGTTGGAAGGAAGCCAAAAAAGCGAGATCGAAAAAACCCTGAGTGTGGGCTTCATATGTGACATCACCCGACATCGCTTCCACTGCACTCATGCTCACCAGCGGTGATCGGTGCTCCAGTGCACGCTGCCGTTCATCGGGCCTTCCTGCTGTTGTGACCTCCAGTGCTGTAAAGTGAGCTGCCGCTTTACAGCATCATTTTACTGTACAGGAGGTCACAAAGGCAGCAGTAAGCCCCTCTGACTGAATGCCCACACCAGAGCACCGATCACAGGACCCTGGGTAGGTAGCTTTTTCATATAGTTAATCACACTGCTGGCTCCCTTCACAGCTTTCTCTGCCTAGGGGCAGAGAAAGCTGTGCAAAAGTACAGGATCCACAGTGTGCCCTGTGATTATGCTAGCTGAAGATGTCGTAATTATTACAGGGCTCATTGCAGTGTTTTTTGACAATTTTAGTTTTTTGTAAATTCAGACATATCACATCTCCCATTATAAGTGTGGGAAATGCGATGTGGTTACTAAAAAAAATGACAATTAAAGGGTTTGGAGCAATTGTTCACGAAAACTGCTCCAAATGCCCTTCAATACATTCAGGTTATACTAAAATAATGTGAAAAGGGTGTGAAAACACCCTTTTTCACATTATTTTAGTTAAAAAAAAGTTAATAAATATGCCCCCTATGTGCGATAAACTTAAATTAACTGAAAACACACACACATCTATCTGTCTACCTGCCTACCGTATGTCAGGATTGGGGCCGCGTTGCTGGCGGCCGGAATCTTGGCAGCAATACTACATCTCATATGTCACACTGCGGGATCTCAGACCCATTACCTCACCCGACCCTGCCGATTCACTGACTGGCATGTCTCTACAGGCAAGTCCTCTCAGGATGGTCCTGTCTATTCAAATTTAGAATATTGTTCCTGCTGCATGGGGCTGCCATCTTGCCAGAGATCAGACGACACTATTGCAGCCAATCACAGAGACATTACTACTCACATGACTTGCTTTGCCAGTTCAACAAGTTATGCACTTGTTTCTAGTTCCTTCTCAGCAGCTACATACTCTTGCCTCAGATTAAGCTACGGGCAAAATGCGCATTGGAGTGATGCGCCGGGAGCCCTGTGTATACTCCTGAAATACTGTGCAATCATATCAATATTTATGAAGTGTCAATGTATAAACACCTAATTAATGTGCAAGAGGCTGAGCGGGACTGTTAGATACACGGTGTGTGGCAGGGCCGTTTCTTGGGGCAGGCGAGCAGTGCAACCGCACTGGGCGCCTGCCGCGGCACTAACTGTGGCTCCCTGCTTCCCCCTCCTATTTCTCCCCAGGAAACCCGCTCGGGGGGCGGAGTTTCACGGAATGACGCGGTTGCGTCATTACGTCACGACGCAACCCCATCACTCCGCGAAACTCCCCCCCCCCCCCCCGAGCGGAGTTTTGAGGGGGATCCAAGCTAGGAAGAGGGAAAAGGTCGGCGCGAGGAGCGACTGGTGAGGCGGGCCGAACAGCGGTAATCGCCTCTGTAAGTATTCTCTCTCTCTCTCAATGTGTAAAATGGGGACACCTGCCGTAATGTGTGAAATGGGGACTTTTGCCTGCCGTAGTGTGGGGATTTAATGTATCAAGGGCATTGCGGTGTGTAGCATAATATGGTGCAGGGGGCATTACTGTGTGTGGCTTAATATGGTAGAATTTTTTTTTCCTGTGGTGGTCGTGAACTGTTGGGGCAGGGTCAAAAACTGGATTATGAGGTAGTCTTTTCAGATGAGGCCATGCCCATTTAAATGAGGCCACACCCATTTAGATGAGCCATGCCCCCTTGCCGGGTGCCCGCGCAAGTTTTTTTTTTTTTATCTAGGTGTGTGTGTGTGGGGGGGGGGCACATTTTTTTATGTCATGGGGGGGCGCATTTTTAAATCTCGCACTGGGAGCCAAATTGGCTAGAAACAGCCCTGGTTTGCGGTCACATAGTGCCCGGCCACACAGTAAGATAGCAATACATGTCCTTTGCAGCGTTGTGAGGGCTGACAATTAGTGAGATGCCCGGTCACAGAGTGCTATTGGCAGCGTGTCTATATTAGAGTAGTACAGTATATACAAAGTTACATAAATATCTGTGAGGTTGCATAGTGCCCTGCCGCACAGTGAGACAGAGACACTTGTCCTGTGCAGCGCTGAGAGGGCTGATAATTAGTGAAATGCCCTGTTATACAGCGCTATTGGCAGTGTGTTTATAGTGAAGCAGTATATATACACAGTGTCGGACAGGGACATGTAGGGCCCACCGGGGGAATGCAGTGGTAGGGGCCAATGTTAGGGGTGTGGCCTGCCATCTCATTGGTTTGACTAACCATTAGAGAGTGCACGGTCTGGGCCTCTTCATAAATATATACAGTAAATTCAGCTGCTGAAAGCATGATAATGTACCAGATTAGTAACAGCAATGCACTGTAGAAAATACACCATAGTACAGTATAAGGTAACATATGTATAATGTATAATTCAAGTGCACAGTCTGGAACCTGATCCTTAGAGCAGGAGGTGGGCCCCCAGGCAGTGGGGCCCACCGGTGGTTTCCCCTGTTCCCCTGTGGGTCAGTCCAAGCCTGTATATACAGTTACATTTGTACCCAGAGAAAATCTGTGAATAAATATAATTCTTTACATTCTGAGAACCAACATTCAACTGAATGTGTATTGACCACTGATTTAATAAGTAGTATTATACATATAAGGGGTTTAGTGATAAGTGAAACGGTTTCAATACCTTTATTAGGCTCTACCCTGATAGTTTGTAACAATCTGTGATGAAATACAATATGGATACAATTGTATAGCTTGGCTCTGTGTAGGAAATAGACTGCAGAGCTCAGGGGATAGAGAGTATAACAGTATTTAAACTGCTAAACGATCTGTATGATTATAGGGGGATTCCCTTTTCAACATTAGATAAACAATCATTTATTAAACAACTTTTTTCACACTAATTAAGGGCTATATTGATGTTGACAGAGTAAGATTAACAACAAGGACTAAGAGCTTTTTGATTAGTCCCTTTTTAATAATAAACACTAAACACCCTTAGATTGAAAGAGAAGTTTTTCTTTGTTCATCTCAGCTAATCACATATGTAAAAATGTAAGTTGACAATATAGCCATTGGCTTAGATATGATACAATAGTTATCCAAGTCACAGTATAATTATTGATATTGGAATCAGGAATTGAGTTATAGAAGGAGTAGCCATCGGCATCCCGGCGTAATATTTTAATATTTCTATTTCTTACCTATTTTCTATCATTTAAATATTTTGCTTTTTTAACTAGATCAGGTGGGGAAATTATTTCATTTAGATATACCTATTAAAAGTTATATTTTAACCTTTATTTTTCAGCCTTATCG
Source organism: Pseudophryne corroboree (assembly GCF_028390025.1). Lineage (NCBI taxonomy): Eukaryota > Metazoa > Chordata > Amphibia > Anura > Myobatrachidae > Pseudophryne > Pseudophryne corroboree. The sequence continues at coordinate 658,214,282 of NC_086449.1, read as the reverse complement.
CCCGAGTGCACCATAATGCTATCCCCTTTTTTCCTTGTGTAATATAGTTGTCTAACAGTTAGTAGGTAGCACACCCCCATACATGCCCAGATTCTTAGGGTTAATATTTTGAAGTGGGGGTTGTTGTTGAATTGAACCTGTGCGGAGACACTCGCTTTTTGTTCTATTGATTATTGCAGCCAATCACAGAGACATTACTACTCACATGACTTGCTTTGCCAGTTCAAAAAGTTATGCACTTGTTTCTCATTCCTTCTCAGCAGCCACATACTCTTGCCACAGACTGTACATTTCACTGTGCATCATCTTGTCTGTACTCTCCAGCTCATTGTGTTTTATCATCAGTTACTCACTGATGCCTGTCCACTATGTACATAGAGGACCATTCAGGTTTTCTCACTGCACATACTTCTGACCCACAGCGCGCATGCACTGCGAGTGAATTGCGATTACGGTAGCACAGAGGAATTAGGCACAAAGTGAGTGAAGGAAGACAGCATTTGGGTGTGGTAACAGGGAGTGGTCAGGTAAACGCAGATGTGTCATGCCCATTCAGATGCCATTTTCTGGGCGTGAATAAATTAGCAGTTATGATTTTACTTGCTACTGGAGAGCTCTCAGCGTCCTGGGACAGCAGCCCAGCCTGCGCATCTACAGTGGCACTCAGACAACGATGGTACCGATGTATCAACAATTATATGCTGTCAGACGGAAATTATGCGATAGCAGTGGGCGTACGAATGCTCAGGTTAGCTTCTGCCCATATTAACATACAAGTGCAATTGCTTACTGCTAAAAATATAAACAGCAGCAGCAAGAACAACAGCACCTCATTAAGTGCAATTACTTCTCTGGCTTCCAGCTTCCTGCAATAAACCTCCTAATGGCTGAGGGCTGCATCTCCCTCATGACAGTGAAACATTCCAGAACTACTTATACTATAAAAAAGGATGGGGAACCTTCTGCTCTCCTGCTGTTGTTGAACTACACATCCCAACATGACCTGCAACAGTTTTAGCATGGCAAATAGCAAAACTGTAGCAAGGCATGCTGGTATTTGTAGTTCAACAACAGCTGGAGGGCCAAAGGTTCCCCACCCCTGCTATAAAATAATGACACAGAGACATGTATTTTTGCACAAAGTTGTACTAGAAAAACCTGTAATCAAATGAGTTTAATTTTGATAGTTAATAAAAAGAGTATGGTGGCCAGAAAAAAAGAGCGGCTGAAATCCAACATCAAAAACCCCAAGCTAATTAAACTAACCCAGTCAAACCACCATCCAAACATAGGTATCCACTCAGACCTTCTCCCTTGACTACCCACCCTGAAGGGTGATGACGCTGCCCCCTGAAGGGTGGTCCAGCAGATAAAACAGTCAACGAAGGTGAGTGCACCTAAACAGCACCAAACCGACTAACACAGCAAACACAGAGAACCTGCCGCTCTTTCCCGCCAAACAAATAGCTAACGAAAAACAACCGCTAACAACCCTAAACCAAAACACCAATAAAAATAACTAAAATTAAAAAGGGGCGGGAGGGTGGGTAGGCAAAAAGAAGAGAGAATGGGGGTCATTCCGAGTTGATCGTAGCTGTGCTAAATTTAGCACAGCTACGATCATCTTCCCTGACATGCGGGGGGACGCCCAGCATGTCAGTCCGGCCCCCCCACTGAAGTGCACAGGCATCGCTCAGCGGTGATGCCTTTGCACTTCAAGAGTAGCTCCCGGCCAGCGCAGCTTTAGCGTGCTGGCTGGGAGCTACTCATCGCTCCCCAGCCTGCAGCGGCTGCATGTGATGTCACGCAGCCATTGCTGGCCGCCCCCTGTTCGGTCCGGCCACGCCTGCGTTGGCCAGACCGCACCCACAAAACAGCGGCCAAACGCCGCCATTCCGCCCCCTCCTGTCCAGCAAACACGTCTGCCTGTCAATCACGCAGAGGCGATCGCATCCCTGCTACAGCCTTCGGCCATCTGGCATGCGCCAGTGCACTACGGCACCGGCACATGCGCAGTAGTGTCGAAGTCGAAAAATATTGCAGTACACACATCATGTACAAACTACACACAGATGGCCTCCGTGCTCATACTTGTTCTGCCATGCGTGCGCATATTCACAATTTGCGTATTGTCGCTCCCACGGTCAATTAGTGCGTGGTATGAGTATTTACGGTAGTGTTTGTATTCGCATGGAAAAGCCATAAAAACACATTACATATTTAATCCAAATAGTGCACAATGTACACATAGTCTCCCCGCATCACACCAGCAAGTTACAACAGTTTAAATGGTATCAGAACAAAGGGATTCACCTTTACAGGATAGAAGGGGACAGAACAAGGTTATAAGTTGGTGTCTGGTATCCAGCTGTAGGGTATATTAAGGGAAATATTCCGGTGTTGGTTTGCAGAAGATCACACGCTCCTGCGAATAGTTATGCGCAGGAGCAGAATATAAATATAAACTGTATTTACTGTACATTTGTTATGCGGCGGGAACCCAGAGGAGACCACCTGCAAGTGCACCTGCAACAGACATCGCCCACCTATTCAAACCAACCTATGACCTCTCCTGTACTGAAAATTACCATCACTGTGTCCAATGGACAAAGAGATTACAGTATCCATTGTGTTAAGTTTTGGAAGATTGTATAAAAGAGCCAGCTGCATGCCAGGTCAAATACAGACTCCGAAGGTCATCTATCCTGTTGACTGAGGACCAGACTGGGAAGCGCAAGCGAAAACAAACACGTATGTACCATTGACTGCAGCCATTATTCTATTGTATTGTATTGTATTATTATTGTAACCCCCTTTCAGTAATTATATGTTGGTGTGTCGGAACCCGGCATTTTAAATACAATCTGGTGTTGTGTTTCCTTTCCCTGCTAAGGTTATAAGTGTATTACAATCACTTGTGTAGCTGCTAAGGGCTCACAGAGTATCTTTGGGTGTGTACGCACTGAGTGTACTTTGTACAGCCAGCGCGGCATTTGCACGCAAAGTACGTACACGGTACAGGGCTCTGTACGCTAATGGTGTAATAAGTACGTAGGTTAAGGATTGAGTATAGCGGCCGCAGTGGCTCCATTTAAAGTGTATTAAATGTCTTTTTAAAGTGTTGCTTTTAGTCCTGTAAGTAAACCAGCGTTTACAGTAGGGACCCATTCGCTCTGCTGCGTTAAAAAGCTGCGAGCGAACGGATCAGAATGACCCCCAATGTCAAAACCAGACACAGCCAGATTTATCCACTGACACCACCCCTAAATTTTCCTATTGGCCCATAACCTGTCATGCCCTATCGTTCCACCCCCAGGTTTAACTCTCTCCATTCCAATTATTGTCATTCTGCTCTCCTTCTCATTGAGGCTCATTCAGGTGTGGTTGTTCTTGCTATCGCATAATTTGCTTAAAGTTCTTACATCTAGTCCAGGTGCTCATCATTACAGATCTTAGTCCACATTTTTAACAGCCTGCAATACCTGTTATTCCATTACCAGCAGACATACTTGCCCAGTTCCAGATTAATGTCCGCATGGGCCATGGACCATGTAAGACAATATAGGTATACATATTACACTGTCACATAACCATGCTATACAATATAGGTACACATACTATATTACCAGGGGCGTGGTCTCGTCAAAAAGACCCTTGCCAACTCTCCATGAATGTCAGGTAGAACCCTGAAAAAGTAACAATCTCCCTGACTCCCTGAAGAGTCTAGCAATCTCCCTGATAGCACCTTACCCCAATTACATAGCTGTTACATACTTAAAGAGAAATTAAAAAGATATACAGTATACATTCAAATGGGGTCATCATTGGTTATAAGGCACAGTGGGGCAGATGTATTATACCTGGAGAAGGCATAAAAAAGTCATAAAGCGGTGATAAGTGGAAGGTGATAACGCACTAGCCAATCAGCTCATAACTGTCAATTTACATATTGGAGCTGATTTTCTGGTGCGTTATTACCTTGCACTTATCACTGCTTTATCACTTCTTGATGCCTTCTCCAGTCTTAATACATCTGCCTCAATGATCCCTATGGCTAGATGAATTTTCAAATAAGGTTTCTCATGGCCAATATAAATTTATGTGCCAAACTATGTAACAGCTTTGAGGCTCATTTACATTTGGATGTAAGTCAATGTCATGACGCGCATCTCAGACGTAGCAGTACACGCCCACTTTAACGTGACGAGCATAGGTGCTGCTTGAACAATCTTACACTGCACATAGCTACTTACGGACTTACCTGTACTCGTGTGCGCACTCGCTACCAGTATATTCCTGCTTGCACTTCATCATTCATCTGCTAATCATCGTACAAGTCTGTCAAACCCTGTGTAATCCTGTATATAGCTCATACTATACCATACATCCCAACATGACCCGCTCCAGGAGGGACAAAATGCTCTGCTCCTGGACTTTTCTCTTGATTTTATGATTGCCGGCACCTGTTTTGAACAGGAAAATGGATAAAAAAGGTGTTTCACATCAAGTGATGGCAATTATAAATTAAGAGGGAAGTCCAGGAGCAGAGCTTTCTGTCTCTCCTGGAGAGGGTCATGTTGGGAGTTATGCTACACCTCCCAACAATTCAGCAACTAAAATAGGGATTTCCACATGCTGGAGATGCGTGCTGATGAAAAGAGGGCTTGACCTAGGGTGTGACCTTGTGCCAAGTTTATGGCATTTTGGGTTTGTGCCCATCGCTTCCAGAGCAGCTGGGCAGCCCCCAGGCTCATCTCGTTGCACTGTTTAGATGCTTCAGGGATTACCACTGGTTTGCTGTGCACAGCAGCAATGATCAAAAGCTTCCCCAACCTCCCACCGCCCTCGGAACACTGCGGCCCGTGGCGGGCAGTGGAACAGTGTAATCTTCTTAGCACCATGTACAGTAGAAAGTATATTTCTATCTTCAGGCTTTCAGCAATCCATTTTGAATCTCACCTGCAGAGGGTGCACATCCCTTGTGTGTTCTACATTGTACTAGTACATACAATAGTGTTCCTAGCACAACCAGGACCAGATTAACAAAGGTGTAGATGGAGCTACAGCTTCAGGCATCCAAATAAAAATAGGCCCATCACCATGACAGCATGGTGATGACCAGCCACCAGCTGGCCACATGGTATCTGGCCATATATCATAAGGGTTAAAAATGCATTTCTATTTTCCATATAAAATGATGCAATTTTTGTACTTTTATATATTTAGGTAGTCATTGGGGCTTATAGTGTACGGTGTCTACTTGCTTACATGGATTTGGCCACACCTGCTCCTCTTCTCATAATAAACCCTAAACATTTTCAGCCCCAGGCCCATGAGGCCCTTAATCCAGCCCTGGACACAATCATCAAACATCATTTAATCTCTATAGTATAGGTTCCAGTTATGTAGCTGCCACAGTCAGGCCACACACCTGTCACTCTGCCTAGTATTACCCAGTCCTGTGCCCCTACAAATAAAAAATCTAACACTGTACACATGCCCTAATAGCAAAACTGGGGCAAAACATGCTGTGATGTGCAGCTCCCAGCAGCCATAGTGCCACATTCTAATTACCCCTGCTGTACACAATACAGTTCACTCAGCACTCTCAAGAAAAACATAGACTGCACTCAAGGGATGTTCAAGAACTTTCAGGGTTGCAAAACTAACAATTTTCCTTGGAAAGATGGTTCCACTGAGTGAAGCAAAGACTCTGGCACTATTGCAAAGACAAAATATCGGTATCTAAAAAAAAATGTGCAGTCAGCACCAGGGGCACCTAGCACCTTGTGTTTCATGCAGCCAGTCTTTTGGCCAGAGGACCAGGTGACAGCCCGTTTCCTAATGGAGGCACCTTTATGCACCACAGCATCACTAAAAGGCTGGAAACCAATATAATAATCAATAAGAAGAATTTTATTTATATAGCGCTTTTCTACAAAAGGACTCAAAGCTGCTTTACAGGCTTCATAAACATAGTACACAGGTTTAGAAATACAGCAAAATAGACAGAAAAACAATGACCATAATGGCCACAATGAACTTAATGTAGGGATGGTTGAGCCATTTTGGGAAATTAATTCCACAGGATATATATCGCACCCATGAAAGGTACCAGGCAAGGTCAGCCATTTTGGGCACGCTACATAGGGTGGACTAGGCAAGGCTAACAGAGATTACACAAAATGAGAAAGTTGCACCATACAAAGGCTAGAAGCAGTGCCCTTACATAACCATCAGGTTCATGTTTTTTACAGCCCACCCATGGGCAAACCATGTGAAGCAGCCATCTTGGGCACAGTAAAAATGTTATAATATGTTAGAATAAGCCATACAACGAACTAAAACGTACAGGTGAAACTCAGAAAATTAGAATATCATGCAAAAGTTCATTTATTTCAGTAATTTAACTTAAAAAGTGAAACTAATATATTACAGTATATAGACTCATTACATGCAAAGTGAGATATTTCAAGCCTTTATTTGTTATAATTTTGATGATTGTGGCTTACATTTTAAGAAAACCCCAAATCCAAAATCTCTGAAAATTAGATTATTACATAAAATCAATAAAAAAAGGATTTAAATACAGAAATGTCGGCCCTCTGAAAAGTATAATCATACATATGTACTCAGTACTTGGTTTTGGCCCCTTTTGCATGAATTACTGCCTAAATGCGGCGTGGCATAGAATTTATCAGCCTGTGGCACTGCTGAGGTGTTATGGAAGACCAGAATGCTTCAATTGCGGCCTTCAGCTCTCTGCATTGTTCGGTCTCATATCTCTCAACTTTCTCTTGCCAATGCCCCATAGATTCTCTTTTTTCTTTAGCCCAGGTAAGATACTTCTGGCGTTGTTTGTTGTTCAGGAGCGGCTTGACAACAGGAATACAACATTTGAAGCCCATGTCCAGGATCCGTCTGTGTATGGTGGCACTTGATGCACTAACTACAGCCTCTGTCCACTCCATGTGAAGCTCCCCCACACTTTTGAATGGCCTTTTCCTTACAAGAAAAAAAGAACTGGTCTGTTGCTCAGTAGTCCAAAGTCCTCTTTTCTGATGAGAGCAAATTTTGCATCTCATTTGGAAACCATGGTCCCAGAGTATGGACGAAGAATGGAGAGGCACACAATCCAAGATGCTTGATGTCCAGTGTGAAGTTTCCACAGTCTGTGTTAATTTGGGGAGCCATGTCATCTGCTGGTGTTGGTCCAGCGTGCGTTATTAAGTCCAGAGTCAACGCAGCAATCTACCAGGACATTTTAGAGTGCTTCATGCTTCCTTCAGCAGACAAGCTTTATAAAGATGCTGACTTCATTTTCCAGCAGGACCTGGCATCCTGGTCTTCCTTAACACCTCATCAGTGCCATAGGCCGATAGAATCCATGCCACATCGCATTGAGGCAGTAATTCATGCAAAAGGGACCCAAACCAAGTACTGAGTACATATGCATGATTATCCTTTTTTTATTGATTTTATGTAATATTCAAATTTTCTGAGATTTTGTTTTTGGGGTTTTCTTAAACTGTAAGCCACAATCATCACAATTATAACAAATAAAGGCTTGAAATATCTCACTTTGCATGTAATGAGTCTATATAATGTATTAGTTTCACCTTTTAAGTTGAATTACTGAAATAAATGAACTTTTGCACGATATTCTTATTTTCTGAGTTTCACCTGTATACAGTTGACCGAAATGTGTGTACTATGATACGGACTAAATTAATAAAGCGATGTTCTGTTTATCCTGCCCCCAGAAAGACCCATCCGAGGCAGCCATCTGGGGTGCACTGCGTAAGTTACGTCTGGTAGGGTTTGCAATTAGCAAAAGAATGACATCCAGGTGGGGTAAAAATGCTGAATGCAAATGCATAAAACAGCAGTACTAAAACAATGGTCATAGCACTATAAAACTATAATAAAGTTAATTCAGTAAACTGCAGCAAGCCGCATGATTAGGCCTACGCCTAGCATTTCCTTTGCTCAAGTATGCGCTCTTGTCACATCCAGCAGTTACATGTGAAGACACTTTGCAGGCAATAATACCACATGCAATTACCTGAAGGTCAAAATAAAATAAATAGAGCCAGAGAATTAAAGAATCTAGTGTTATTCAAAAGCATAACCGTATGCTAATTTTACAAATCTGTTAAGTGTTAACTTTCGAGAAAGGAGGCATTCTTCTCTCTGGAGGGTACTCATATGGCCAGTACATTTTGTTCCAGAAAAGCAAATTCTACAGTATGAAGCAGACGCAAAGGATTCTGGGAGAGTGCATGTAAATGAGCACAGAAAGTTACTTGTAGGGCAAAGTTATTAATCATGTCTTCGTGTATATATGGCTTCAATTAAGATTGTTGATAAAATTTGAATTATGAAAAGATACCTTAGGATATGTCCTGAAAATGATTATATTCATACTCAAAGTACCAAGATTTTTTTTAAATGAAGCTTGTAACCCCGCTGTTGCTGGAGTGAGCAGTTCTGTTGAGAGACTATAATAATCTGAGAAACCTTATCTGCCAGCAGAAACAATCTGGTTCTAATGCTCTGGGGACAGCATTTGACCTTTTTAGTCACATTTGGTTGTTCAAGCAAATAAAATCTATATTTCTATGCATTGCATAGGGACAGGAAAGGGAAATTTAAATTAATCTGTAAAGCAGAAATCTACAGCGCTTGCTATTTGTTTCTATAATTTATTTTCCTGGCACCGTAAGCCTGTAGCCTACTAATTAATCATACAACAAAGAGGTCCTTGATACTGAACGTATTCAGACACATCCTAACAAGTTGTGCTCAGCCATGGGCTACTCTGCAGCACCGGAAATCTCAAGCTACAAAGCCGACTTCCCAATAAGTCCAGTTCTCTATAGTCTTCTTTATACCCAAAAATATCCCCTAATACAAAACAAATACTAACATTAAATACAGACTCATTTATCAACTTTCCAACTATAATTCTCTCACTGTGTCTCCACAAAACATAAATATCTTATTGTAAAAGCTTAGTAATTTAATACCGGACTGATTCATATACATAGAAAATACCCACAGCAACCTTCGTCTGAGCCTAGCTATGGAGCTTATTACCCAGTTTGGTCACACTTGTAGTGACTTCAAAATGGATGTGCACTTGGGTTGTGTCGATGATCGACCTTCAGCGGTAGTGGTGCCTGTTTGTGAGCTGGTAACAACACACATGTCATCTTCCTGCTGTGGTTTCCAACATGGCTAATAATGATCTGACTGATTACATCTGGATTGTTATCAGTTATTTATTTGGGGCAATGTTGGACTAGGGCATGAAGGACCCACCGGGGAAATGTGTGTGTGTGTGTGGGGGGGGGCATGTTTAGGGGTGTGGTCAGTCTCCAGAGGGGGTGTGGCCAGCTGCAACAGAGACTTAACTAACATTTAAAGAGTTCACGGTCTGGGCCCCTTGGTAAATATATACAGTAAATACTGTTCGTGCATGCATGATAATGTACCAGATTAATAACTGCAATCCACTGTAGAGAATACACCATAATCCTGTGCTTTATAAAGTAACATATGTATGTATGATGTGTAATTCAACTGCACAGTTTAGAATCTGATCCCTAGAAGAGGGGGTGGGCCCTCAGGCAGTGGGCCCGCCGGGAGCTGCCCTCTGTGAGCCCGCCTAACCCTGATTTGGGGTCATGTATATGCAGTTACTGGATATCACTACAAATATGGCAGCTAGGGGACCCTCTTAAGGTGCACCTCCCTCTTGTTTGTAGTGTTTGCGCCACTCTAGTGCCATGCAATGCTTAGAACGGGAACCATGCGTTGCTTTATTAAGACAAACAGAAGTATTACTTTACAGTAAAACTAGAAGTGTATCTTACACATAGGGGGTGATTCCGAGTTGTTCGCTCGCTAGCTGCTTTTAGCAGCATTGCACACGCTAAGTCGCCGCCTACTGGGAGTGTATCTTAGCTTAGCAGAATTGCTAATGAAAGCTTCGCTAATTTTCTCGTAACGATTACCCCGCAGTTTCTGAGTAGCTCCAGACTTACTCAGCCATTGCGACCAGCTCAGTCCATTTCGTTCCTGGTTTGACGTCACAAACACACCCAGCATTCGCCCAACCACTCCCCCGTTTCTCCAGCCACTCCTGCGTTTTGCAACTCGAACTCCTGCGTTTTTCCGCACACTCCCATAAAACGGCCAGTTTCCGCCCAGAAACACCCACTTCCTGTCAATCACACTACGATCAGCACAGCGATGAAAAAGCTTTGTTATGCCGTGAGTAAAATACCTAAGTTTTGTGTAAAATAACTAAGCGCATGCGCTCTGCGAACCTTGCACATGCGCAGTAAGCGACTTATCACAGTATAGCGAAAATCGGCAAAGAGCGAACAACTCGGAATGACCCCCACAGTCCTGATCTCAATTCATCTTTTTTTATTTATTTCTGGCTTGGTTTTTTTTCAGGTTACTGATGGTTGGTTGTACTTACTTTACAAATTCTTACTAATTTGGCTGTTGTCTAAAACTTATATTCAAATTTCAGCTTCATTTCAGAGTGGTTTATAAATTATTTCTGTAGATATTATAACAAAACGTTGAAATAATCTTTAAGAAACATCAGACTTTGATAGATTCTGTACATGGTGATGCTGCTGCTAGTGTTTCTTATATACAGTAGGCATGTTAATAGAACAATGGTCAATCACTTTTGTATTACATTCTAGCTCACATGCTAAAAGCTGTTGGCCAAAGTTCCAAAGTACAATATATGATCATTTTCAAAAGCAGAGATGAGCGAATGTGGGGCAAAATTTGGTGTGAACTGAGTATTGTTATGGAACATCCCACTTCTCAGAGCAACAATGTTCTAGAGCTAAAATCTTCAAGTCCTGTTTTTGTTTATCTTTCTGCATCTACGATAAATAAATAAATTAAGTATAGCATGCTCCCCTAAATTTTAAACCAACCACACCGCTAGACATTCTGTTTTTTCCATATAATTTATAACAGGTAGGACATATGTGCTGGGTACACCTGCTATAAGAAACACCAGCCCCAACTGCTCGGCACATGGCTGGTGCCTCTGTCAGGGGTCTACAAAAAAAAAAAAAAAATAGCATCACCCTCTCCATTTTTCCATCCACACAATGAAAAGTGTCTGTGCTGTGGGGACTGGATAATTGACAGGAATGGGAAAGCTGACGTAGCACCTTTGCCACTCTAGTGGTCTCAATACAATGTACAGGATTACAGTTTCCATCTTAATGAATTATCATAGACCATATGCGGCTTTCTTCTACTTCCTTGATCAGTTATAGTAAAAGAAGAACCCCCAAGACCCTGATCCCCTACCCCTAGTAACCAAAAATATCCCATCAAATAACCCCAACCAAAGACATGGAATTGCCATGATGAGAAGTTATTGGCACTGCTCTACACTGGGTAATGAGAAGTCATTGGCACTGCTCTACACTGGGCAATGAGAAGTCATTGGCACTGCTCTACACTGGGCAATGAAAAGTAATTGGCACTGCTCTACACTGGGCAATGAGAAGTAATTGGCACTGCTCTACACTGGGCAATGAGAAGTAATTGGCACTGCTCTACACTGGGCAATGAGAAGTAATTGGCACTGCTCTACACTGGGCAATGAGAAGTAATTGGCACTGCTCTACACTGGGCAATGAGAAGTAATTGGCACTGCTCTACACTGGGCAATGAGAAGTCATTGGCACTGCTCTACACTGGGCAATGAGAAGTCATTGGCACTGCTCTACACTGGGCAATGAGAAGTAATTGGTACTGCTCTACACTGGGCAATGAGAAGTCATTGGCACTGCTCTACACTGGGCAATGAGAAGTCATTGGCACTGCTCTACACTGGGCAATGAGAAGTCATTGGCACTGCTCTACACTGGGCAATGAGAAGTAATTGACACTGCTCTACACTGGGCAATGAGAAGTAATTGGCACTGCTCTACACTGGGCAATGAGAAGTAATTGGCACTGCTCTACACTGGGCAATGAGAAGTAATTGGCACTGCTCTACACTGGGCAATGAGAAGTCATTGGCACTGCTCTACACTGGGCAATGAGAAGTAATTGGTACTGCTCTACACTGGGCAATGAGAAGTCATTGGCACTGCTCTACACTGGGCAATGAGAAGTCATTGGCACTGCTCTACACTGGGCAATGAGAAGTCATTGGCACTGCTCTACACTGGGCAATGAGAAGTAATTGACACTGCTCTACACTGGGCAATGAGAAGTAATTGGCACTGCTCTACACTGGGCAATGAGAAGTAATTGGCACTGCTCTACACTGGGCAATGAGAAGTAATTGGTACTGCTCTACACTGGGCAATGAGAAGTCATTGGCACTGCTCTACACTGGGCAATGAGAAGTAATTGGTACTGCTCTACACTGGGCAATGAGAAGTCATTGGCACTGCTCTACACTGGGCAATGAGAAGTCATTGGCACTGCTCTACACTGGGCAATGAGAAGTCATTGGCACTGCTCTACACTGGGCAATGAGAAGTAATTGACACTGCTCTACACTGGGCAATGAGAAGTAATTGGCACTGCTCTACACTGGGCAATGAGAAGTAATTGGCACTGCTCTACACTGGGTGCCCCAGGCACTTCTGGCTTTGAGCATTGAGCAGTAATGTGTGTGGGTTGGCATTTTGTATGGGGCTATTTCAGTTTGTTATTCTTTTATTTCTGTTTTGACTATGATGGATAAAGGGAGCAGATCTGTATTCTTATGTTTCTTACTAAAGTGGTGGACCTAGGTTTACAAAGTCTATTACTCACTTAAAGTTTATCTGAATATTGTGTTAGCATGCAAAGCTAGAAGAACTGTAGTAATGCACACAGCTGCTACAGAGCCACTCTTGTTAAAGCCCCATACGACTGCTACGTTGCATATCAAGAATGGGTACCTAAGTGGCCAACTTCACTAAAACAGTGTAAAACTATGACTTATAGTATTGCAGTGGCAGCCCAGTGAGAACGTCTCCAAGATGCCAAGTAGGAGCTGCCAGCTCTTGCATCCACACTGTATCTATATTTTGACATTAACTTTTGAACACCCGGTCCATTATTCAAGAATGTACAAGCCAACAGGACAGATAGATGTGAGGTAAGAGCTATGGGGGTAATTCCAAGTTGATCGCAGCAGGAAATTTTTTAGCAGTTGGGCAAAACCATGTGCACTGCAGGGGGGCAGATATAACATGTGCAGAGAGAGTTAGATTTGGGTGGGTTATTTTGTTTCTGTGCAGGGTAAATACTGGCTGCTTTATTTTTAAGATATAACATGTGCAGAGAGAGTTAGATTTGGGTGGGTTATTTTGTTTCTGTGCAGGGTAAATACTGGCTGCTTTATTTTTACACTGCAAATTAGATTGCAGATTGAACACACCACACCCAAATCAAACTCTCTCTGCACATGTTAAATCTGCCTCCCCTGCAGTGCACATGGTTTTGCCCAACTGCTAAAAAATTTCCTGCTGCGATCAACTTGGAATTACCCCCAATATTCTATAGGGTCATTTTACTACCTTGAATTTCTGCTTAATGTATTTTACTTATTATACAGATAATGAGTGACCTCTTTTTTATTAAACTTGGACCACTACTGTGACAAAGATGCCATCTAAAGTGTACCAATCTTGTTAATTACCCAGAATCCAAAATACTTTTCTATATGTGCTGGTAGCCTCTGGGATGACAGGCATACTGTATTGCATACTTTAGCCCCTTCCCCAGGAGAATCAGCTTTGCGCTGACCAGCGTGGACTTGGTTTTCCCGATAGAACCAGGACCCAGTGTAGAGGCCTCCCTGCTATAATTGAAACCTGTCAAGTGAGCCTAGCACTGGGGCCAGTTCCGTAATTGGGAATGGGGAGATGCATGCTTTTTATTATATATGTGTACATATATAATTTTAATACACTGCACTCTGTATGAGAAGTGTTTTATCCCACTGCAGCAATAATGAAAATGAAACAGTTTGGAATTTCGCTCATCTCTAATCATAAGCAATGTCCCATTAAGGTTTGCCACAGCTACTGCAATACACAGTTATTTCATGATCTAAGACCACAGCTAACAATATTTTTAGGGTTTTAAATTTTGAATCAAAAATTGCTTACATTTTTGTATCACATTTTGTACCACTAAACTAAGGGCCTAATTCAGACTTGATCGTAGCCATGCAAAATTTTGCACGGCTACGATTAGTTACTTAGACATGCGGGGGGCACGGCCAGCACGGGGCTAGTCCGCTTCGCATGTCTGGCTCTACCCCACCACACAAGTACAAAAGCATCACACAGCGACGATGCTTTTGTATTTGACGGGTTGTTCCCTACCAGCGCAGCTCCTGTACGCTGGCAGGGAGCTACTCGTCACTGCCCGAGTCGCAGGGGATGCATGTGACCTCACACAGCTGCCACAGCCCGTGCCCCCCCCACACGCAGGCGTGCCTGGACCGCACCCCAAAAATGGCGGCCAAGCGCCGCCATCCCGCCCCCTCCTGCCCAGCAACCGCCTCTGCCTGTCAATCAGGCAGAGGTGATCGCAGGGCTGAGATGGCCGGCGGCTGTCTGGCATGTGCCTGCGCAGTTCAGACCTGATCAGCTGCTGTGCAAAAACGCACAGCAGTGATCAGGTCTGAATTAGGCCCTAAACCAAAATATTATTAATTGATTGCAATTTGTATTCTGCAGTTGTAAAACAGTGGCTCCCTTGATGGAACAGATCACAATGGCGATATGTTGTATGAGAATAAAGCAATATGTGCCTCTTTCGGTGCCCGTCGTTTGCCTACCAATGGTGCAGTGCTCCCCATTCCAGCCCTCTCTGCATTCACATTTTCCATCTTTGCAAGTTCCGTGTTCAGTGCAGCGAGGGTGGCAAACACGTTGGTCACATGCCACCCCAGTCCACCCTTCTTCGCAGCGACATGCTCCACCAACGCAAACACCATGAGTGCCGCAATCCACTGAACATACCTCTGCAACATACAAAAATAACAGCCAACATTACACAAATACATTGGTACAGTTAAAATGAATAAATTAAAGTTTGTAAATATATAAAGTGCTTATATAAAAACAACATAGAAATGTCCATTAGAACCAATGCTGATGATGGACAAAAAGCAACAGCAATGAATACTTAATTAGAATTAGGTAGAGTTTAGTAGGTTGGGATGCTTGTAGATGAACAGGTCAGTGCAATGGTCTATCCTCTCTATGAAATAGCTAGAATTCATTTGTGGTAACTGTCATTTCAGGTATAGGACAAAAATGTGAAAAGTGAAAACACTGTAGAGAGCAGCTTTAGAAATTGAGAAATAATATGCAACAAACTGCATTATCTATCTATCTATCTATCTATCTATCTATCTATCTATCTATCTATCTATGGGGGTAATTCAGAGTTGATCGTAGATGTGCTAAATTTAGCACATGTACGATCATTTACTCTGACATGCGGAGGGGATGCTCACCACAGGGCTAGTCCGCCTCGCTTGTC
The DNA here is from genome assembly GCF_028390025.1 of Pseudophryne corroboree. Taxonomy (NCBI): domain Eukaryota; kingdom Metazoa; phylum Chordata; class Amphibia; order Anura; family Myobatrachidae; genus Pseudophryne; species Pseudophryne corroboree. The sequence goes on along the minus strand of NC_086449.1, from coordinate 658,198,730 downwards.
AGACCCTGCACTCCCCCACATAGTTACAAAAGCATATCACGGCGGCGATGCTATTGTATCTGGCGAGTAGCTCCATACCTGCGTAGCTCCTGCGCTCTGGCAGGGAGCTACCTGCCACGCCCCAGGACGCAGTTGCTGCATGTGATGTCACGCAGCCACCGCGACCGCCCCCCAATGGTCCGGACATGCCTCCATTGTCCAGACTGCGCCAATCAATGGCGTTCTAACGCCATTGGCGCGCCCCCTCCCGCCCCTCGACTGCCTCTTCCTGTCAATCAGGCAGAGGTGATTGCAGCCAGTGAGATGCTGATAGTATCTCACTGGGCTCCCGGGGTGCGCACGCACAGTGCGGACGCTGCGCATGCGCACTCCACAAAGTAATTCAGACTGTGATCGCTGCCGCTACAGCGATCCATTCTGAATTACCCCCTATATTATGATCTTCCTTTGAGTGATTTGTTTGGATAAGTGCATTTATGATGTGAAGCAACCTTGACATCAAAATACAAAGCTGGTTTTGAAACATGTAATGAATGCCTCTATGGCCTAGAAATACAAATGATAGTTGTAATCTATTTCTTTCTTCTTTTGGCAGGCTGCAGGAATACTAGCATAGACAATGGTCATGGTTTATGCAAACAAACAAACAAAAAATCTGGTCGCTGATTGTTGCGGCAAAAATGCAATTAAGTACTCATTTCCTGTATTCTCGTTCCCCGCTCACCTGCTCTCTGTACTTATAATATATGGGGACTGAGCTATCTCTTATGCATCATTCATAGCCTATTACACTACACAATTTTATATTCTTTCAGCTATGCTCAAAATGATGTTCACATTACTATTGAAGGGCAAGGCACAAGTTGGAGAATTTTAATTTGGAACTCTAGAAATATTTCATTAGGCAGTTCGACATATATTAACCAAATCACCCACATTCTTTTACTAGGCAGTCAATGCATAAAAGTGTACAAACCCACAGCTCAGCATATGGGTTCTTGTCAAGGAAAGGTCTTGGATATTGAAACTTCTGTGGATTGGGAGAGCGACTGATACTCAGGGGCTAACTCAGAGGTGGATGCAGCTAGCACAGCCGTTGTGTACAGGAGGTGACTTAAGTTAAAAGACGCCAACTATCGGCTTCTATGGTCCGCTGCTGCATCCTGTGATGCAGCATAGGATCAACTGTGTGACCATCGGACATCTGAATAACCCTCAAGTTACTCAAGACGTCCGATTAAATTATGCAGCCAAGGCCTCCAATGAGGCAGCCACTGGCTTCAGGCCAGTACTCCCCGAAAATGGTACCTACACATCCCAGTCAAAGGCCCCAAACACCAGCAGCATATCAATCACACTGCACTGCTTGGGGTACAGTGAGTAACACATGCACAGTGTGGCTTTTGTGCACCTACAGATCTACAAGCATTTAAGATGTACATAAACATTGAGTTTACATACAGTACATACATACATCTCTGACATAGGCCCGCAGCTGTTTAGGTTGAGAAGAAAGATATACTGTATATATATCAGCTTCACCAACAAAAAACATAGTTCACCAATTTGAAGACAAAACAAAACCTATTGGGGGGGGGGGGAAATGATTTCCTGATCATTTCCTGAAAATTCCCTGTAAAATATTATATTGTATCATTATTGCCAGTAGTCCTGTATATTCTGTTTTCTATATCATCTGGCGCAGCATGGATCACTAATACAAGCAGGAGGCGTCTACTTATATCTGACGTCTGCTGCTGCATTACCATAGTAGTGCTATCACTGCTGCTTCCATGTAACCCGCAGCCATTGCACCTCCAACCACATCTGAATCAGGCCCAAGGAAATCCTTACAAAGAATTAAGGATCAAATAGAGTTGAAGCTACCAAAAGGTAACAAAAGGCAGACGAACCATGTGGTTCTTACCTGCCGTCACATTCTCAGTTTCTAAAGTAGTACGCTTGTGAAGAACCCTGCAGTACATGGGAGGGCTTGGTGTATGCAAAGTTACGCTAGTTAGAAAATGGAATGATCCCATGCCCAGACACTGACTGTTTACAGAGAGTGCAATGCAATATACACCATAATCAGCTAAAAGAAAACCACTGCTTATTCCAAAGTGATTTTATGTCAGGAACTATTCACTAACATATATTTCTATGGCTTCATTCATTATTTAATTGGCATCTGGTACTAGAGACACTAGGGGTTCTATTCTTTATTCACCTAGCACCTTCTAGAAGATAATAGCTAGAATCTGATTGGTTGCTATTGGCAACATCTCAACTTCTAAAAACCCGCACATCAGTAAATAGACCCCCAGTCCTCTGTAGGTTTGGCCATCATATCGATGGCAGAGCCCAACAGTGAAAGACAAATGCATTATGTGCATGAGCTAACTGCTCATGTGCAATCCACAATCAATGGCTCACCATCAATGGTTCTATCCTATGGTTTAAAAGCATCGACCATCGATGGCAGAGCCAATGATGGTTGCTAGTCCTCTGCATGTATATTAACATTCTGCAGCAGCTATGCTAGCCTCTCTGTTCTCCCTGATCAGGCTCAGTAGCACCTTCTCACTTCTCCACAGAAAAAACCCAAATAAAAATGACAAATTTATTGAATGCCAGAAATAATCTAGTCCATGTAGTGATCTATGAATAAAAGTATCTATAACCCACAAGAGCAAATGTGTATTAATGAATAATAAAACTGAGGTTACCTTTTCTTATTAATATCCCCCTGTGATAGTAGACGGAGGAGGCAGAGGAACACAATGCTCTGTGTGTGATCTGTTAGTGAAGAGAGGGGCAGCACTGTGTGATTTGCCCTGTCAGAGAAAGAGGTGTGGTGATTCCTGTCAGTGAGAGCAGAAGGGACATCAAAAGCTGGGGCCCCCGGGGAGGAAGGGAGGAATTCCTGGGGTCCCTTAGTGTCTAAAATTGTTGAAAAGAGGGGCAGTCATCCCCAATTATGTTGTTAGGGGGAAATAACACACAGAGCAGGGGGAAAGAGCCCATATAAGAAGAGGAGATAGTTGACCATGAAAAGAGAGCATGAGCCCTGGTATGGAGGGAAGGAGAAAGAGCCCTATAATAGGGCTAAAGATGAGGAGAGTTCCCACATATAAAAGGCCTCCAGCAGACAGTAAAAGGAGGCATCATTGCAGCAGCATGTGATAGATAAAAGGGCTGAGTACAAAATACCGACAGCCAGGATACCAAAAGCAAAATCTCATGGGTCAGAGTCCTGACGGATAGCAGTACTTTTTCCATACCCCTATTCCTACCGCTAGCCCAAACCTCCCTCAGCGTAACCTTGACCTCCCCCTCCCACAGCCTATCCCTAACCATCCCCTCCCACAGTCTAACCCTAGCCCTCCCACTCTCAGCATAACCCTAACCTCTCCAACCCCAACAGCCAAACCCTAACCCTCCCCCAGGTGCCTAACCCTAACCCCTAGTACGAGATCTGTCTGGATAAACTTTATAATATTCATATTCACATATGTATAATCTAAAAAAGAACTAGATTATGCAAAGTAAATAAAAATATAAAGCTCATAATAAATAATCACATGCTTATTTAAAACAACTATTTGTAGGCATGATAATATGTTGGTGATTCCAACCTATCCAATAACTCCAGACAGCTAAATGAAAATTGCATTTTTAACTAAATGCATTATTATTTGTAATACTAGGGGGTCATGGAGCAGTGAAAAACCCTTTATCAGCGATAACAGGGCTTTTCACTGCTATGTCAGATTCATAGGAGTGGTTACTGTCCAGCTGTGCCCCTAATCAGTGTAGATAGTACATATCACTTCCTCATACAGTAGTATGGGGAGAACAATCTATAGAATCATAGTAAGCTCAGCCAGCTGTAGTTGGAGTAAGGAGGCTGCTAAGTGGAGAACTCTGCTGTCTCCCCACCTCCTTCCTATACTATCCGCCCCCTTTACTCATGCAGGCCAATCAGGTGCACCAGGGAGAGAGTGGCAGAGCAAAAAATCTGCCCCTTCTTCCTCTGTAACCGGGACACTGAGCAATGAGCATTTTACTGAAGTGTATATACTGTATATTAGTGACTGCCGGCTCGCTCTGTCCCAAACCCTGCTCTGTCCTGTATGGGGTCTGCTGATTTCCCGCTACCCTCTGCCCCGCCTCTGCTTTGTCCTGTACATATATTATTAGTGAAGTGACCATTTCCGACAACTGATTCCCTCCCCGCTGCCCTCTGCTCACTCCCTCCCCTATTGACTCCCCGCTGCCCCTTTGTAGACAGTACTGGCGGTGCATGCGCAGAAAGGACTTGCTGTTCTTCTACACACTAAGGCTGGGGCCACACATAGCAGCCAAGAACGGGACCCGCTTGGCCGCAAGGAGACTGCATGTGGGCGCCAATGCAGGCACCCACACATGTGCGGCAGTCCCGTCGCTGTTGGATCCAACCGCAGCATGCTGCGATTGGGCCGGACGGCAGGAGGATGACGGGATTTCAGTGTGCACACATACATTTCAATGCAACACACTGTGTTCTATGTAATCCTGTGTGTCACTGGCCGGATCCTATCCTGCGGCATCCCGCAGAACAGGATCCGTGTGCACACAGAACTCCTGCTTGGCCGCTACGTGTGGCTCCAGCCTAACACAGAGAACCGCTGCAGAATTTCAGGTAACTGGAGCCTTGGATTTATCATCACTTAACCGTAAAGGTAAAAATACATGAATTGTTAAAAAAACAAAGCTATATATTGCGATATATAGTGAAACATAACAATTCATAGCCGCAGAACTACATGACTAGACCCCTAGTTTCTTGACCGATTCATCATGAGTGATGTATTAGTGAAAGTGCTGAAAAAGCCAGTTAGAAATATTTCTCTTACCAACTGAGCAATCAGGACCCATCCAGTTAGGATCACAGCTACACAGACCTGTGTCAGTGAGGTATGTTCCATGTCCACTGCACTGATCTGGACATTGAGTTCTCGGTAGCTCACAGTTCTGGCCACCCCATCCAGGGCTACACAGGCATTCCTTATTCACACACACTCCATGGTTGGAGCATGTTGGGTCCATACAGTCCACTACAATGGAAAATGGAAAAAGTTTTGATCAACATCTAGTTATTGATACAGCATATACAAAGCAGGTGTAGTGACACTTGTATTTTTATTCCTGTTTATGTCATCAGCAAATAGGCACAGACAGAATTACATTTTCTCTCATTAAATGGTCCTGTAGCATAAAATAACATTGGCTTATCACTAACAGCTATTATTAATATTGACAAACATATACTTTTGTAAAAATTTCCAGATTTGGACAGAGCTTGAGATATATGACATTGTATTCACAGTTCAACAATTATACACCATTTCCAAATGCCAGAAGACTTTGTTAGGAGAGATATTTACAGTTTCAAACCTTCTAAATAAAACAAGTAGAGCTATTGCCCATAGCAACCAATCAGATTCTAGCTACGGTATCACTTGTATAGTCTATAAAATGATAGCTAGAATCTGATCTTTTGCTATGGGCTACATCTCCACATGTCCCCTTTAGAAAGTTAAAAAAATCTCCCATGTAAACAGAACACAGATGTCATTTCTCAGCACTCAAGTCCCCCACCAACATCATGGAGAGGTTACATTCAAACCAGCAGGCTCCAAGAAGCAGCAGGTAATGGTTATTTCTCAGGGATCTTACACTTTGGAGGATTTTGCTCTAACCACTGGTTGTAAATATAACAACCTGATTAAACGTGTTGGGTATGGGTGACCGGCAGTTGGGCTACCGTCGGTTACCATACCTACGCTAGGATCCTGGTGTTGAGATTGCCGGCGGCAGGGGTGGGGGGAGCACAGAGAAGCTCCTTGCGTGCTCGCTGTGCTGGCCATACAGCAGGCTCGGTGGCTCGCTGCGCTCGCCATGCTGGTTTTATTCCCGCTCAATAGGTGCCTTGGACAACCATGAGCGGGAATAATCCCTGTCAATCGGCATGCCAACTGTCAGGCTTTCCATCAGGTGGGATTCTGGCGTCGGTATAGTGAAACCGCCAGTCATATAACCGCATCCCAATTGAACAGCTGCCCATTCATTTGTACAGTGAAATGTATTTGAGGCTTCTATTAATTCTCAATAAACAACACTACTGTATTACGTTTTCAGCACAGGGAACCTTGTCTGCTGTATACAGAGTACTACATAACATTACTTTAGCCCCACACACCTATAGCAAAGGTATCATTAGGATGGCAGAACTGTTGCGTGCTTGTTTAGCTGCTATAAACTTTAAATGATGCAGAATCAAAATGAGGTGTACTATACTAACCTCATATACAATAACCATAATCAATATAATAGTAAGGCACCCCAGTTCCAGAATGACTGGGATATTATTTTATTATGGGCCTGATTCATGTGTGTAAGTGAAGCAAAAAAAAAAAACAAGTAACTTTGCGTCTGGAACAATCCATGTTGCCACGCAAGGGGAACAAATACATTTATACTGTTTCTGTGCATGGCAAATGCTGACTGCTTTTACATGTAGCCCACAAATGTTAGACAGCTTTATTTTTACATTGCTATTTAGATTTCAGTTTGAACACACTGCACCCAAATCTACATCTCTCTGCACATGTTACATCTGCTACACCTGCAGTGCAGCATGGTGTTGCCCAGTTGCTTGCTTTTTTGCTTTGCTTACAAACATCAGGCGCTATAGTATGCGCTTAATCAGAAGTGATGTACTGATCAGATGTCAAAAATATTGTAAACCCTGACTGAAATCAGAAAGTCCAAATCTGTAAGGTTGGTCCATTTGCTGTAATACTGTGAACCGATGTATGAGGAAATGCATACCCTAATCACTCCTACTACTGTTAGAAAAGTCATATAAAGCATGTTTTCACCATAACAATGTATTGTAGTGCAAACACTTTAACTCAAATATATAGTATAACTCATATATGTAGTATATACCCATTTCTGCTATTGATTGAATGGACAAGTGCTCTTTTTCTAACATTGGGGGTCATTCTGACCCATTTGCACTCACTGGTTCATCGATGTGGTGCGAATGGGTCGGGACAATGCATATGCACGTCATTGTCCGGCAACGGCCGTCGCCAGGCAGCGACACCGCCAGTGGAAAAAGTGATCGCAGCGGCGATCGCAAGGATACTGACAGGCGGGAGGCGTTCCGGGGCATCAACTGACCGTTTTCCAGGTGTGGTGCAGTGAACGCAGGCGTGTCCAGGCAGGGTGAAAGTCTGACGTCAATTCCAGGACCTTTGTCGCTGGATCCGTCGCACAGGGTAAGTAAGTCTCACCCTGGTCTTGTTTTGCAGGAAACTTTTTTAGCATAGCAGGGCTGCACAAGCGATCGCAGCCCTGCTATGCTAAAATATACTCCCCCATAGGCAGCGTCTAGTTGATCACATGAGCAGCAAAAAGTTGCTACGTGCGATCAACTCGGAATGACCCCCATTGCATTTAAAAATAGATTTTTTCCCCTTCCTTACTCAGCCTTTCCCATCAAATTTAAGTCATTATTTAACCAGTTGCAAGATTTTTTTTTATTCAGACAAACATACTCCATTTTCAGTTGTGGACACTGATGCTTAATAGCTCTCTTCATGACCACACTTAAGTTTTTTATGACAAAATGTAAATTTTTGCCTGCAGCTATAAAAATGTTATGGTGGAACAAAAAGATTACATGAGGCTCTTCAAATTTTATGCCACTCTCACCACAATCTATAATGATAACATTTATATGTTACATGTTGGTAACATCAGAAAATAGGGGGAAACACTGAAAGCGATCCTTATTGCTGCAATCACTGTAGAGTCTTCAGTCAGTGCAGCCACTAAACATATGAGGGTGATTCAGGTTTGTCAGCAAACCAAAAAAGTTAGCAATTGGGCAAAACCATGTTGTACTGCAGATGGGGCCGATGTAACATGTGCAGGGAGATTTAGATTTGGGCGGGTTATTTTGTTTCTGTGCAGGGTAAATACTGGCTGATTTATTTTTACACTGCAATTAGATTTCAGTTCGAACACACTCCACCCAAATCTAAGGTGTCTATTTACTAAGTTTTGGATGGAGATAAAGTGAACTGAGATAAAGTACCAACCAAACAGCTCCTACCTGTCATTTTACAAACACAGGGGCAGATGTATTAACCTGGAAAAGGCATAAGGAAGTGATAAACCAGTGATATGTGCAAGGTGATAAAGGCACCAGCCAATCAGCTCCAATATGTAAATTAACAGTTAGGATCTGATTGGCTGCTGCATTTATCACCTTGCACATATCACTGGTTTATCACTTCCTTATGCCTTCTCCAAGTTAATACATCTGCCCCACAGCCTGTAACATGGCAGTTAGGAGTTGATAGGATGGTACTTTATCTTCGTTCACTTTATGTCCATTCAAGGCTGAAGGCCAGTACTCACTGGCCGATGCGGGAGAGATGTGTGCTGAGCGAACCGCTCAGCACACATCTCTCCCGCCGCTCAGCACAGCGCGATGTGTGCTGAGCGTGCGGGGGGAGCGGGGGGTGCTCATTTCACCCAGCGGGTGAAGTGAGTGACCCGCTAGATTGGCCTGCATGCAGGGGCTGCGCATCGCTATCGCTGTGAGGGGTACACACGGAGAGATCACTGCTTAAAATCTAAGCAATCTAGTCAGATTGCTTAGATTTTAAGCAGCGATCGCTCCGTGAGTACCCCCCTTTAGTAAATAGACCCCTAAACATCTCTGCACATGTTACATCTGCCCCACCTGCAGTGCAATATAGTTTTGCACAATTGCTAACTTTTTTGGTTTGCTAACAAACCTGAATAAAGCCCATGGTACAGTATATAAACATAGATTTTTAATGGAATTGTCTATATACAGTATACATAGGGGAGAAAAGTTATTTTGGGACCATTAAACACTGTCCCTGATGAACAATGAATTACAATTATGAAGTTAAATGTCATTGAAAAATTACTTGACCACGAAACTGGCAAAAACAACAGTAGTAAGTTTACCTAATTTGTCAATTTCACTTACGTCCCTGCCACAACACAGAGCAAAATCTGACAAATGTTCCATTTCATTTTCCTTTGTAAATTTGTTAATAGAGCAACAGTGTTTATGCGGCAGAAAATATGGATCATATTGATTTCCATGCCACTTCCATTTCAGGTGAATTGTTTGCGCGACGTAGCTATGATGAATATCCTGGCTAAAAAGCTTAACTTGAATAAAAAATACTGCTGACTCAGAACTCTCAATTCCATTCTGCACTTTGATAAGGGCATATGAATGACACTGCATCATTATTTTTGGAGAAGTAATCAATATGATAAACTGCATCATTTTACAGTAACGTGTAAAATTATATTGTGCTTGTTTAGTCGAACACTAAAATGGTTGTCAAAGTTAGACGTGAAAGGTGAACTGAACATTGATTTAACCTTTTATTTCATTTAAAGTCAAGATTATACGGTATGTGCAGGATGCATGGTAATATGTGAAATAGTGGTTTTCCTTTACAAAGTCGTGGCACAGAATTGGTGGCGCGAATCCAGGCTTTCACTTAATACAGCACACTTCATAAGAAGTCATTCGTCATTCTATACTATAATCATTTGGAGTAGCCTTGGCAGGAGTTTCCTGGTGCATTTTAAATGACTAATGTCTGCATGCACTGTTTTCCAGCATTCATCGGCATATAATGTATTTGAATGTTCCTCTAAATATAAGGTTGTTTTGTAATTTACCATATGTATTCCCAGCCTGCACGGCTCATAGTCTATTGCCCACTCTTTTTATTCAGCTTGCGAAATGTTTCCATTAGTTTTTCAGTTCTAGTTTAGTAATATTTCATAGTGTTTTGCAAATTACATGTTTACAGCAAAATATCTTTTGTGAACCTAAGGAGAGATGTACAGTGAATATATTTCCACAAAGATACATCTATTTATATTGAATTTAAAAATACACACATGAGCACAAATATTAATGGTCCTGTGATAATGTTTTCAGCCGTGTTTCTCCAGGTGATTATTACAGAGGGTTGTGGCATGATTGAGGGTCAATCTGTAGTTTCAGAGTCTATGATTGTAATTGTACTATTTCCTTAATTAAGTTGATCATTATCTTTTTCATTTTTGCATACACGTACTTTACATCCACATCCCAAAGTCACTTGGAAATGTTTCCTGCTTGTGTAAATAAACACAATTACATCATGGATCCATTTATAGTGAACTTAGCACTAGGGTGTTTCATGAGTGCCACAGTTACAACTTAGCATTTTTAATGTGTTTTCAAAAATGATATACCTTCTTCACAGTTGTCTCCTTTAAACCCTGCGGAACATACACAGTTTCCTTCTATGCAAGAGCCATGGCCTCCACATGTCGGGTCTATACACTGACTGCTGGGTACATCACACTCTGCCCCTTTCCATCCACTGTAGCATATGCAGGTGCCTTTGGAGTACTGTCCATTGCCGCTACACAAAACTGGACAAGCAGCTGAAACAGAGAGAAAGAGAGAGAGAAAGAGTGTAAATCTTAATGCTTACATGTGCACACTCTATCTGCAATAAGTTAATCAATCAATAGACTTGTGGTTTCAGATAGGCTGTGTATTGATTATTCTCATTGCACTGTGACCTCTTTAAAAATAAATTTAATTTGTGTAATATAAAAATCAATACTGTTTGATTTTGGCAATTGTGCCTACGCTATGTATTAAACAGATGGTGTGAAGCAGCATGAATGACAAACATGAACATACTGTACTGTATACAGTTTTTGCAGTAGTTCATACCTTACATAGTAATGTACTTCCAATGTGAATGATCTTAAGATTAAAGAGGCACAACTGATCACTAAGAACACCATTGCAAGTCTGCGGAGAGGCCCGATTACTATCACTATTACAGGTATACTCTATGGCAAAGAGCCAATGGTACAAACAATAAATACTACAATGATATATTAAGCAGGTCTTAGAACATACCTTCCAATATTTTAAAAAGCAAAATAGGAAAATATAAGTCCCTCACATAATTCATCCAAAATACACCCATATCTGTGCCACCACATCCATATTATTAGGAGGCTCTATTCTTTTCTGAGACCAATAATTTGTACAGTCAAAGCAGATATTTTAGAAGTCTGGAAACCGCCCTGACCACGTACAGTCTCAGTACTGCTTCTGGTCAGCAGATGGAGACAAGGAGACCTCTCTTTCCTGCCCTGCCGTTCCTTTTTTGTGGTTCACTAATACCACTTTTCCACCAAAAACCCAGGTCAGACTTGGACCACAGGTTATTCCTGGGTCAGTCCCGTTTACACTGAATCTGTGTCTGCCCTGCTTATCACACACATACACTCCCTTAAGGCAGGTCCAATCCTGGGTCTCTTACCCGGGACCAATTCCCATGTCTCTTGACCTGCGTTATTTTTCAAGGACCCGTTTACACTGAGCCACGAGCCGGGTAGACCTAGCTATAACCCAGGTTATTGTTGCAGTGGAAATTGGGTATTATTAATAGTCTTTCTTGAAAATAAGAATGATATTAGCATGCAATATTTTTGGAGAGACAGTGGCTGCTCATTTCCACACTTTGGACCTTGCAACAGCAACATTTTTCTCTAATGGGCAAAACCATGTGCACTGCAGGGGGGGGGGAGATATAACATGTGCAGAGAGTGTTATAATTGGGTGGGGTGTGTTCAAACTGAAATCTAAATTGCAGTGTAAAAATAGAGCAACCAGTATACTATTTACCCTGCACAGAAACAATATAACCAGCCCAAATCTAACTCTCTCTGCAAATGTTATATCTTCCCCACCTGCAGTGCACATGGTTTTGCTCATTAGAGAAAGATTTTGCTTTTGCTATCAGGTCTGAATTAGGCCCTGCAGTATATTACAACCAATGTTAGGAAAATTTGCCTTATAATATACTACAATTACATTTTAGAATTTTATTTAGATTCTTAATTTTTTTTTAAATGGCTTCAGTTTTAGTTTAATTAATACTTCATTACTACATTACTACTGCATTTATTACTAATTATCTTGCCCAGTCAAAGTTCTTGCCTGTAGGACACGTTTGGTGATATCTCTTCTGTATAGAAGGAACAGACCTGCAGCTTAATAGGGGCATCCACATTGTACATTCTGATTACAGAAATGGGTATGTGGTTATACTACATAAAGTCATTCTATTAAGGTAAATACAAAAATCAAAAAAATACTAAAATCACCGACCATGATAATGAAAACTGCAGGGGTATGATATTAAAATGATTCAACTAGAGCAACACAATAAAGCGGGATCTAATCTGGAATCAATATAATATACTTTATTTAAATAATTTAATATACTTTATTTTCGCTTTTCAGCAACAACAAAAAAATCAGGTTGTAGAAATGCTTATGTTTGTATACTTTCATTGAAAATCAAAGAAGACAAGGAAGTAAACATGAATTTCTTTCACAAATAAGGACATTATCCTTGTGTTTACAGATGCACAGCTTAGCAGACTCTCATAAACATTTGTAATATTAATTAGGGGGCAGTACAGAGGGCCACGAGAAAAGACACAGGCACAAGTACTGAAAGGGCTCGGCCATATCTGAGGAGGCATGCCCCCCTACCCCTTAAAAAAAATGGAAGCATAGCAAGAAGCATTAGTTACACAGAGGGACATCTGTCCGCAGCAGCGTTGCGTGGGGAACAATGACGCCTTTAGCAGCTGACCTGGGCAATAAGTACCAGCTTTCCTCTCGGCATCACTGACAGTACACAGCACACAGGGCAAAAACATAACTCATAATATACAACGTGTACATTTATATTTTTGTCAATACAGCCTATTAAAATTAGAGATGAGCGCCGGAAATTTTTCGGGTTTTGTGTTTTGGTTTTGGGTTCGGTTCCGCGGCCGTGTTTTGGGTTCGACCGCGTTTTGGCAAAACCTCATCGAATTTTTTTTGTCGGATTCGGGTGTGTTTTGGATTCGGGTGTTTTTTTCAAAAAACCCTAAAAAACAGCTTAAATCATAGAATTTGGGGGTCATTTTGATCCCAAAGTATTATTAACCTCAAAAACCATAATTTACACACATTTTCAGTCTATTCTGAATACCTCACACCTCACAATATTATTTTTAGTCCTAAAATTTGCACCGAGGTCGCTGTGTGAGTAAGATAAGCGACCCTAGTGGCCGACACAAACACCGGGCCCATCTAGGAGTGGCACTGCAGTGTCACGCAGGATGTCCCTTCCAAAAAACCCTCCCCAAACAGCACATGACGCAAAGAAAAAAAGAGGCGCAATGAGGTAGCTGACTGTGTGAGTAAGATAAGCGACCCTAGTGGCCGACACAAACACCGGGCCCATCTAGGAGTGGCACTGCAGTGTCACGCAGGATGTCCCTTCCAAAAAACCCTCCCCAAACAGCACATGACGCAAAGAAAAAAAGAGGCGCAATGAGGTAGCTGACTGTGTGAGTAAGATAAGCGACCCTAGTGGCCGACACAAACACCGGGCCCATCTAGGAGTGGCACTGCAGTGTCACGCAGGATGGCCCTTCCAAAAAACCCTCCCCAAACAGCACATGACGCAAAGCAAAAAAGAGGCGCAATGAGGTAGCTGACTGTGTGAGTAAGATAAGCGACCCTAGTGGCCGACACAAACACCGGGCCCATCTAGGAGTGGCACTGCAGTGTCACGCAGGATGGCCCTTCCAAAAAACCCTCCCCAAACAGCACATGACGCAAAGAAAAAAAGAGGCGCAATGAGGTAGCTGACTGTGTGAGTAAGATAAGCGACCCTAGTGGCCGACACAAACACCGGGCCCATCTAGGAGTGGCACTGCAGTGTCACGCAGGATGGCCCTTCTAAAAAACCCTCCCCAAACAGCACATGACGCAAAGAAAAATAAAAGAAAAAAGAGGTGCAAGATGGAATTGTCCTTGGGCCCTCCCACCCACCCTTATGTTGTATAAACAGGACATGCACACTTTAACCAACCCATCATTTCAGTGACAGGGTCTGCCACACGACTGTGACTGATATGACGGGTTGGTTTGGACCCCCCCCAAAAAAGAAGCAATTAATCTCTCCTTGCACAAACTGGCTCTACAGAGGCAAGATGTCCACTTCATCATCATCCTCCGATATATCACCGTGTACATCCCCCTCCTCACAGATTATCAATTCGTCCCCACTGGAATCCACCATCTCAGCTCCCTGTGTACTTTGTGGAGGCAATTGCTGCTGGTCAATGTCTCCGCGGAGGAATTGATTATAATTCATTTTAATGAACATCATCTTCTCCACATTTTCTGGATGTAACCTCGTACGCCGATTGCTGACAAGGTGAGCGGCGGCACTAAACACTCTTTCGGAGTACACACTTGTGGGAGGGCAACTTAGGTAGAATAAAGCCAGTTTGTGCAAGGGCCTCCAAATTGCCTCTTTTTCCTGCCAGTATAAGTACGGACTGTGTGACGTGCCTACTTGGATGCGGTCACTCATATAATCCTCCACCATTCTTTCAATGTTGAGAGAATCATATGCAGTGACAGTAGACGACATGTCCGTAATCGTTGTCAGGTCCTTCAGTCCGGACCAGATGTCAGCATCAGCAGTCGCTCCAGACTGCCCTGCATCACCGCCAGCGGGTGGGCTCGGAATTCTGAGCCTTTTCCTCGCACCCCCAGTTGCGGGAGAATGTGAAGGAGGAGATGTTGACAGGTCGCGTTCCGCTTGACTTGACAATTTTCTCACCAGCAGGTCTTTCAACCCCAGCAGACTTGTGTCTGCCGGAAAGAGAGATCCAAGGTAGGTTTTAAATCTAGGATCGAGCACGGTGGCCAAAATGTAGTGCTCTGATTTCAACAGATTGACCACCCGTGAATCCTTGTTAAGCGAATTAAGGGCTCCATCCACAAGTCCCACATGCCTAGCGGAATCGCTCCGTGTTAGCTCCTCCTTCAATGTCTCCAGCTTCTTCTGCAAAAGCCTGATGAGGGGAATGACCTGACTCAGGCTGGCAGTGTCTGAACTGACTTCACGTGTGGCAAGTTCAAAGGGCATCAGAACCTTGCACAACGTTGAAATCATTCTCCACTGCACTTGAGACAGGTGCATTCCACCTCCTATATCGTGCTCAATTGTATAGGCTTGAATGGCCTTTTGCTGCTCCTCCAACCTCTGAAGCATATAGAGGGTTGAATTCCACCTCGTTACCACTTCTTGCTTCAGATGATGGCAGGGCAGGTTCAGTAGTTTTTGGTGGTGCTCCAGTCTTCTGTACGTGGTGCCTGTACGCCGAAAGTGTCCCGCAATTCTTCTGGCCACCGACAGCATCTCTTGCACGCCCCTGTCGTTTTTTAAAAAATTCTGCACCACCAAATTCAAGGTATGTGCAAAACATGGGACGTGCTGGAATTTGCCCATATTTAATGCACACACAATATTGCTGGCGTTGTCCGATGCCACAAATCCATAGGAGAGTCCAATTGGGGTAAGCCATTCTGCGATGATCTTCCTCAGTTGCCGTAAGAGGTTTTTAGCTGTGTGCGTATTCTGGAAAGCGGTGATACAAAGCGTAGCCTGCCTAGGAAAGAGTTGGCGTTTGCGAGATGCTGCTACTGGTGCCGCCGCTGCTGTTCTTGCGGCGGGAGTCCATACATCTACAAAGTGGGCTGTCACAGTCATATAGTCCTGACCCTGCCCTGCTCCACTTGTCCACATGTCCGTGGTTAAGTGGACATTGGGTACAACTGCATTTTTTAGGACACTGGTGAGTCTTTTTCTGACGTCCGTGTACATTCTCGGTATCGCCTGCCTACAGAAGTGGAACCTAGATGGTATTTGGTAACGGGGGCACACTGCCTCAATAAATTGTCTAGTTCCCTGTGAACTAACGGCGGATACCGGACGCACGTCTAACACCAACATAGTTGTCAAGGCCTCAGTTATCCGCTTTGCAGCAGGATGACTGCTGTGATATTTCATCTTCCTCGCAAAGGACTGTTGGACAGTCAATTGCTTACTGGAAGTAGTACAAGTGGGCTTACGACTTCCCCTCTGGGATGACCATCGACTCCCAGCAGCAACAACAGCAGCGCCAGCAGCAGTAGGCGTTACACGCAAGGATGCATCGGAGGAATCCCAGGCAGGAGAGGACTCGTCAGAATTGCTAGTGACATGGCCTGCAGGACTATTGGCATTCCTGGGGAAGGAGGAAATTGACACTGAGGGAGTTGGTGGGGTGGTTTGCGTGAGCTTGGTTACAAGAGGAAGGGATTTACTGGTCAGTGGACTGCTTCCGCTGTCGCCCAAAGTTTTTGAACTTGTCACTGACTTATTATGAATGCGCTGCAGGTGACGTATAAGGGAGGATGTTCCGAGGTGGTTAACGTCCTTACCCCTACTTATTACAGCTTGACAAAGGGAACACACGGCTTGACAAATGTTGTCCGCATTTCTGGTGAAATACTTCCACACCGAAGAGCTGATTTTTTTGGTATTTTCACCAGGCATGTCAACGGCCATATTCCTCCCACGGACAACAGGTGTCTCCCCGGGTGCCTGACTTAAACAAACCACCTCACCATCAGAATCCTCCTGGTCAATTTCCTCCCCAGCGCCAGCAACACCCATATCCTCCTCATCCTGGTGTCCTTCAACACTGACATCTTCAATCTGACTATCAGGAACTGGACTGCGGGTGCTCCTTCCAGCACTTGCAGGGGGCGTGCAAATGGTGGAAGGCGCATGCTCTTCACGTCCAGTGTTGGGAAGGTCAGGCATCGCAACCGACACAATTGGACTCTCCTTGTGGATTTGGGATTTCGAAGAACGCACAGTTCTTTGCGGTGCTTTTGCCAGCTTGAGTCTTTTCAGTTTTCTAGCGAGAGGCTGAGTGCTTCCATCCTCATGTGAAGCTGAACCACTAGCCATGAACATAGGCCAGGGCCTCAGCCGTTCCTTGCCACTCCGTGTGGTAAATGGCATATTGGCAAGTTTACGCTTCTCCTCCGACAATTTTATTTTAGGTTTTGGAGTCCTTTTTTTACTGATATTTGGTGTTTTGGATTTGACATGCTCTGTACTATGACATTGGGCATCGGCCTTGGCAGACGACGTTGCTGGCATTTCATCGTCTCGGCCATGACTAGTGGCAGCAGCTTCAGCACGAGTTGGAAGTGGATCTTGATCTTTCCCTAATTTTGGAACCTCAACATTTTTGTTCTCCATATTTTAATAGGCACAACTAAAAGGCACCTCAGGTAAACAATGGAGATGGATGGATACTAGTATACAATTATGGATGGACTGCCGAGTGCCGACACAGAGGTAGCTACAGCCGTGGACTATTGTACTGTACTGTGTCTGCTGCTAATATAGACTGGATGATAATGAGATGTAGTATGTATGTATAAAGAAGAAAGAAAAAAAAACCACGGGTAGGTGGTATACAATTATGGATGGACTGCTGAGTGCCGACACAGAGGTAGCTACAGCCGTGGACTACCGTACTGTGTCTGCTGCTTATATAGACTGGTTGATAATGAGATGTAGTATGTATAAAGAAGAAAGAAAAAAAAAACCACGGGTAGGTGGTATACAATTATGGACGGACTGCCGAGTGCCGACACAGAGGTAGCTACAGCCGTGGACTACCGTACTGTGTCTGCTGCTAATATAGACTGGTTGATAATGAGATGTAGTATGTATAAAGAAGAAAGAAAAAAAAAAACCACGGGTAGGTGGTATACAATTATGGACGGACTGCCGAGTGCCGACACAGAGGTAGCTACAGCCGTGGACTACCCTACTGTACTGTGTCTGCTGCTAATATAGACTGGATGATAATGAGATGTAGTATGTATAAAGAAGAAAGAAAAAAAACCACGGGTAGGTGGTATACAATTACGGACGGACTGCCGAGTGCCGACACAGAGGTAGCTACAGCCGTGGACTACCGTACTGTACTGTGTCTGCTGCTAATATAGACTGGTTGATAAAGAGATGTAGTATGTATGTATAAAGAAGAAAGAAAAAAAAACCACGGGTAGGTGGTATACAATTATGGATGGACTGCCGAGTGCCGACACAGAGGTAGCTACAGCCGTGGACTACTGTACTGTGTCTGCTGCTAATATAGACTGGTTGATAAAGAGATGTAGTATGTATGTATAAAGAAGAAAGAAAAAAAAACCACGGGTAGGTGGTATACAATTATGGACGGACTGCCGAGTGCCGACACAGAGGTAGCTACAGCCGTGGACTACCGTACTGTACTGTGTCTGCTGCTAATATAGACTGGTTGATAAAGAGATGTAGTATGTATGTATAAAGAAGAAAGAAAAAAAAACCACGGGTAGGTGGTATACAATTATGGATGGACTGCCGAGTGCCGACACAGAGGTAGCTACAGCCGTGGACTACTGTACT
Organism: Pseudophryne corroboree; assembly: GCF_028390025.1. Taxonomy (NCBI): domain Eukaryota; kingdom Metazoa; phylum Chordata; class Amphibia; order Anura; family Myobatrachidae; genus Pseudophryne; species Pseudophryne corroboree. Next base: position 658,180,224 of record NC_086449.1, on the reverse strand, counting down.
GTGTCTGCTGCTAATATAGACTGGTTGATAAAGAGATGTAGTATGTATGTATAAAGAAGAAAGAAAAAAAAACCACGGGTAGGTGGTATACAATTATGGACGGACTGCCGAGTGCCGACACAGAGGTAGCTACAGCCGTGGACTACCATACTGTACTGTGTCTGCTGCTAATATAGACTGGTTGATAAAGAGATGTAGTATGTATGTATAAAGAAGAAAGAAAAAAAAACCACGGGTAATTGGTATACAATTATGGATGGACTGCCGAGTGCCGACACAGAGGTAGCTACAGCCGTGGACTACTGTACTGTGTCTGCTGCTAATATAGACTGGTTGATAAAGAGATGTAGTATGTATGTATAAAGAAGAAAGAAAAAAAAACCACGGGTAGGTGGTATACAATTATGGATGGACTGCCGAGTGCCGACACAGAGGTAGCTACAGCCGTGAACTACCGTACTGTGTCTGCTGCGACTGGATGATAAATAATGATATAAAAAATATATATATATCACTACTGCAGCCGGACAGGTATATATTATATAATGACGGACCTGCTGGACACTGTCTGTCAGCAGAATGAGTTTTTTATAGAATAAAAAAAAAAACACCACACAAGTCACACGACGAGTGTTTAACTTTTTCAGGCAATCACAATATAGTATACTACTAACTATACTGGTGGTCAGTGTGGTCAGGTCACTGGTCAGTCACACTGGTAGTGGCACTCCTGCAGCAAAAGTGTGCACTGTTTAATTTTAATAATATGTACTCCTGGCTCCTGCTATAACCTATAACTGGCACTGCTCCCCAGTCTCCCCCACAATTATAAGCTGTGTGAGCACAGTCAGATATATACATAGATGATGCAGCACACTGGGCTGAGCAGTGCACACAGATATGGTATGTGACTGAGTCACTGTGTATCGTTTTTTTCAGGCAGAGAACGGATTATATTAAATAAAACTGCACTGTCTGGTGGTCACTGTGGTCAGTCACTACTAAACTCTGCACTCTCTACAGTACTCCTAAGCTCCAGTAAATCAAGTGTTTCTGTCTCAAATCAATCTCACTCTCTCTCTTCTAATCTAAAGGGAGAGGACGCCAGCCACGTCCTCTCCCTATCAGTCTCAATGCACGTGTGAAAATGGCGGCGACGCGCGGCTCCTTATATAGAATCCGAGTCTCGCGAGAATCCGACAGCGTCATGATGACGTTCGGGCGCGCTCGGGTTAACTGAGCAAGGCGGGAAGATCCGAGTCGCTCGGACCCGTGAAAAAAAACATGAAGTTCGGGCGGGTTCGGATTCCGAGGAACCGAACCCGCTCATCTCTAATTAAAATACCCTGAGGTTACAATATAACACCAAAAGATGGATAGTTTGGAGAGAAAGGGAGATGGAATATAGCATGAACAAAGGAAATGTTCTGCACCTCCAAAATGTAACACATTTGATATATACACATACCATATTGCATTTACAGTACAGTGTTTTTACTTGGTACATACTGTATGTACAGGTTTGTGTTGAGAATATGGGAGCTTTGGTAGCAGCTGCATCAATTCCAATCTGCACTATTCTCCTGTCCTTAGTTCTTTACTTCTTATTTGCTACAAATAACTTTGGTCCTTCTGCATTGTCTTTTTAAGATAAGAGTTGCCTTAGGATATAACTTTTATTTGTATCAACAGGAGAGTAACTTCAGATAATGTTACGGTTTAGGTTTTACAGAGCTAATCTACATTGCTAAACCATTTACATGGTTTTTGCTGCTTTGAAAGAAACTACTGGATATAAATACATTAACAACACCATACAAAAAATAAACACATACAATAGGGTTTTTTACATACTTAATGCATAATCTTAAATTAAAAAACAAACAAACAGGAAAGATTGAGATCCTAAACAACGATGTTTGGGCAGCAGATTATCAATCATCTAATTAATCTATATACTACATAAAAGCCAAACAGCAATTAACTTTGATCAGCGCAGTGCAGGCTTGGATTGGCCCTTAAAGTGGGATCCTCATGCGGGCGGTCCACATCTATATTGCTTAAACTTAAAGCATATTTGATACATGGAAAGTTACTGTATTGACCTCTGATATTACAAAATAATTAAGGAAATGTTGATATACGCATAATATAGCAAATGGATGACAAACTATGGGACCCATTTATTAATGAGACCTATTACCAGCAGCATAATTTGTTTAGTATCACAGTGATACTTTCCAATATGCCATTGGTATTTAACATTACTTACCTCTCAGACAGGTCCAGTGATGTCCCCTCCTCAGGTCACACATTGTAGGAGCCAACAATGGGGATGGTAGGAATCACTGCTACCTTTGTAGCCATGTTATTGATAGCTGTTTCTCCACACCAGAGCACTGGTGAATTGCTCTGGTGATAAGTATGGAGGGATGAGTAGGCACCTTAGTCGTAAAGTGATTGACAGGTAGTCAATGTTCGGCGGTAGTAACGAAGGGGTAGCAAGAAAATCACAAGCATTTTGGAACAGTTATCTGGGCATTGCCTAGTCAGCCAATGCAATTCACATAGAGTTGGAGAAGTCTTGACTTCTTAGAAGAGCCGTTCTGTCTGATACCGCTAGGGGCTGCTCAAAGGTCACATGGTCCAACCGATGGCAATGGGCGTTACTGTGCACAAGATGGCAGCCGGGTCATTAGCATATTTTTACCACTACACTGCAAACAAAATCACAGTTGCACATGCAACTGTGTGCACATCTGCGTCAGGTCCACTATGTCTTTAGAAAGTACCTGCAGAAATATTTACAAAGGTTTTATCTAAATGTTGTACATAAAAAAGGTGGTGTGCATTTAGATCCATGTATTGCAGACACTAAGAAGGGCTCCAACTGTAAGTAATACATTGTATGATTGCACATTAGTATCATTGCTATACACAATGTGCAAATATCGATGCCACACAGACGTCTGCACTCATGCTGCATCTTGGTCAGTGAAAAACATGATTCACTGAAGACACAAAATCTGAGTTTATATTTATTAGCATAAAGGGGAGAATGAATTTGATATCTATATATCACATGGCTTAAGGCATGTACAGTACAACTTTTCTAGAAAATATGTTTGTGTGAATAGCTTGAAACACGATCTCGTATAAAACATTTTTTGTTCAGCTCATGATTGTTGGTTTTAGCTCTCAATTGGACAAATATATATTTTGTTTTTTTATACAGAGACTCAATTTGCTGCCATTTCTTTATTTGATGAAATACTACAGCTACGAACCTTTACTATTGGTTTACATTTGTTTAACACAGCAAATGTTTCAAGGGTAATTTAGAAAGCTGCACAAGCAATCATTTTATATTTTTTAAGAGTTTTTTGTTGTTGTACTTTACAATGCGCAGTTCTGGAAGAAGAATGTTGTTATTATTTCATATTTGGAGATGTTTTAGTGCCTAAACATTACATAGAAATACCACATTGTGCAAAGGAGACAGCAATGGAACATGGGAAAACATTGCTGGAACAAAACACGTGAAATCATTAATGTTTGTCATTTTATGTAAGAGAGAAAAAGTAGGGCACAGCACTGACCTTCTCAGCAATCCACATGGGACCTTAAGGAACTTCGGATTTCCATGTAATACTTGAATTGCAGTTCTGCATTAATCATCTACCCTTGCTTTAGAGTATAGGCCAGGTGAATTCTAGCAGGGCTATTACTCCCTCTCTCTGTATACAGTATGCACACACTATTACTGTATATACCTGGGAATGCTTGTAAGAGATTAGAATCCTGCCGTTTTATTATCAATGGAAATTGTAACTGACCACTACTATTTTTATGTGTATGCAGACTGTCAGGTAACACTGCATCACATCCGATAATGATGACCGTAATATAATTGCTGAAATTATTTTATATTATGCAGCCCAATTTAGAAGCATGTTACACCCAGCCAGTGGCCAACACATTTAACCCACGTTATGCCAACTTGGGCCCATCTATTGATTTTACCAACCATTACATAAACTGAGCTGCGGTGGGTCCAGTGAGGCTTCTGATTCTGATCAGTAGTAGTCTCCTCTGCGTGCATGATGTGCTATGGAGAGCTATTACACTGCTTGCCACCACCCCCGGATCTGCCCTTGGCTGAGGGGTGCATTGCGTTTTCATATTTTTATTATTATATGTAGGCATGACCATGCCTCTGTGAGTAGGTCATACCTCTACAGTGCCCGCCTGGCTCTCTGCAGCCCTATCTACTCTGAAATAATGTCTTACACAGAATCTTATGCTGTCTATTTAGTCGCATGCATAGAACATCTACATGTAACCATTATAACTGTAAGATGGAGAATGGGTAGATGATGCACAGAGAAGATAATAAAGAAAGGATAATTCATACACAGAGAAGAAAATGGAGAAAGGGTAGGTCATGCATGGAGAAGTTGATAGAGAAAGGATAGGTAATACAGAGAGAAGATGATGGAGAAGGGTAGGTCATGCACATAGAAGACTATAGAGAAAGGGTAGGTAATACACAGAGAAGATGATGGAGAAGGGTAGGTCATGCACATAGAAGATGATAGATAAAAGGCAGGTTATGCAGAGAGAAGATGATGGAGAAAGGGCAGGTCATGCACAGAAAAGATGATGGAGAAAGAGTGGGTATGACACAGATAAGATTATAGAGAAAGGGTAGGTGATACACAGAGAAGATAGTGGAAAGGGGCAGGTCATGCACATAGAAGATAATAGAGAAAAGGTAGGTCATGCACATAGAAGATGATAGAGAAAAGGTAGGTCATGCACAGAAAAGATGATGGAGAAAGAGTGGGTATGACACAGATAAGATGATAGAGAAAGGGTAGGTGATACACAGAGAAGATAGTGGAAAGGGGCAGGTCATGCACATAGAAGATGATAGAGAAAAGGTAGGTCATGCACATAGAAGATGATGGAGAAAAGGTAGGTCATGCACATAGAAGATGATAGAGAAAAGGTAGGTCATGCACATAGAAGATGATAGAGAAAAGGTAGGTCATGCACATAGAAGATGATAGAGAAAAGGTAGGTCATGCACATAGAAGATGATAGAGAAAAGGTAGGTCATGCACATAGAAGATGATAGAGAAAAGGTAGGTCATGCACATAGAAGATGATAGAGAAAAGGTAGGTCATGCACATAGAAGATGATAGAGAAAAGGTAGGTCATGCACATAGAAGATGATAGAGAAAAGGTAGGTCATGCACATAGAAGATGATAGAGAAAAGGTAGGTCATGCAAATAGAAGATGATAGAGAAAAGGTAGGTCATGCACATAGAAGATGATAGAGAAAAGGTAGGTCATGCACATAGAAGATGATAGAGAAAAGGTAGGTCATGCACAGAGAAGATGATGTACAAAGGGCAGGTCTCGCACAGAGAAGATGATGGAGAAAGGGCAGGTTATGTACAAAGAAGATTATGGGGAAAGGATAGGTTATACACAGTGAGGGAAGTGTGAGTGACTAAGAAATATAGCACTGATTATCTAGGTAAACAGGAAAGGATTTGGAATGGTTAAAAGCTTGAAGTAGTACATTATATACTTTTTTTTCCCTATTCTACAAGATTATAACATTAAACTCCATAATCTCTAAACAAATTTACAAAAGGACAATTTCCTAATCTCCAGTGCTCCCTATCAGCCTATTCTAATGCAAGTAGAGATTCATCCAAGAATTTCAGAGGACAGAAAACTCATCAGGTGTGTCAAATCTCTGACATTCAGAAACCATGAGGGGAAAGCCACACATGCTGACTTAAGCACTAAAGTATGGATGCTTTAATTAATCCGGGGTGAATTTAATTGCTTCAGTTAAGTGGAAATCGGGTTAAAAATGATGCAGTGCATGCTGAGGTGTGTTAAAAACATGACATATGAGTTGAAGAAATCGATAAATTAAAAGTGCACAGATGTTTTAATTAAACCCAAGGAAGTTAAACAAGATCGCTTGAGACTTTTAAGCCTATGATTAATTCAATTAATTTAAAATACCTGTAGTGAGAGAATGCCCCTGTTTTGAGAGTTATAAAAGTTTTTTTTTTGTAATGAAGATAAGTATATAAGCTCTTTGACAAATACCAAAATGGATTTTTAAATGTAATTAAGAATTAACGAGTATGTAAATATTATAAAGGATTCATAAAAATAAATTTGAAAGTTTTGGCAGAGACAGTTCTTTCTTACTAATCTTGTCTGCTTATAAGAAAGACATGTCTTGTGACCAGTTTCTAACCAACGGCCTGAGAAGTAGAAATACCACAGTCAGTTGTGTAATTAATCACCTGAGTGTTCTATGTAGTTCAACAAAATGTAATTGGCTTCCTATTGGCTTACTGCTGTACAAGTGGATATTGAGAACTGATATTAACCTTTCTGTCACCAACAACTGTCTATATGATAATTTTGCTTCAGAGAATATAACTGTCTAGAGATATTCTGAGTAACGTTATCCTTAGATATATTATATTGTATATCAATTTTTTTCAGATATTTGTATTTATTCTTCTATAGCACCATATACAAACATTAATCACATTTATATGGGTCAATATTCAGTGGCTCCATTATTAGCTGCACCTTTCTAGTACTGGGTAGGATGCCTCTATGCACCCAGAACAACCTGAAATCTTCATGTTATAAATTCAATAAGATGCTGGAAACATTCCTCATACCCCTCTCAGACCACCTAATGCATGTCGTACCCAGGAGCCGTACACGGGAGCATCCCTGTTGCGACCCGCTTGAGACGCTAGTCAGACTATGTCCCCAGCCCGGCATATTGCCGGGTTGGTGATGTCAGCGGAGATGCGTGTGGAGGTGGCGCTTGGAGATTAGAAGATCTCCAAGCGCCGCCTGTTCCTATACAGTGAACGGGTAATGAGTCGCATTGACCCGGCTTACCCGTTTACACAGCACAGTGATCCAGCTTGTAGCCATATTCAACCCTGATCTCTACCAGGGTTAAAATAGTGGGTCGCTGGACCCTTTTAGACCGTACAGCAACCCGGGTTGCTGCGTGCTCATGTGCAATAACCCAGGTTATCGCTGGCGGTGTGAAAGGGGTTTTAGAGTTCCCTGTCAATGTTTATATCACACACATCACACAGTTACTGCAGATTTGTTGGCTGCACAATTATGCTGCAAATCTCTCGTTCCACTATATTTAAAGGTGTTCTATTGGATTGAGATCTGGTTACTAAGGAGGCAAATAGAGTACACTTAACTTGTTTTTATGGGATCATATTAGTGATGTGCACCGGACATTTTTCGGGTTTTGTGTTTTGGTTTTGGATTCGTTCCGCGGCCGTGTTTTGGATTCGGACGCGTTTTGGCAAAACCTCACCGAAATTTTTTTGTCGGATTCGGGTGTGTTTTGGATTCGGGTGTTTTTTTCAAAAAACCCTAAAAAACAGCTTAAATCATAGAATTTGGGGGTCATTTTGATCCCATAGTATTATTAACCTCAATAACCATAATTTCCACTCATTTCCAGTCTATTCTGAACACCTCACAATATTATTTTTAGTCCTAAAATTTGCACCGAGGTCGCTGGATGGCTAAGCTAAGCGACACAAGTGGCCGACACAAACACCTGGCCCATCTAGGAGTGGCACTGCAGTGTCAGGCAGGATGGCACTTCAAAAAAATAGTCCCCAAACAGCACATGATGCAAAGAAAAAAAGAGGCGCACCAAGGTCGCTGTGTGACTAAGCTAAGCGACACAAGTGGCCGACACAAACACCTGGCCCATCTAGGAGTGGCACTGCAGTGTCAGACAGGATGGCACTTCCAAAAAATAGTCCCCAAACAGCACATGATGCAAAGAAAAAAAGAGGCACACCAAGGTCACTGTGTGACTAAGCTAAGCGACACAAGTGGCCGACACAAACACCTGGCCCATCTAGGAGTGGCACTGCAGTGTCAGGCAGGATGGCACTTCCAAAAAATAGTCCCCAAACAGCACATGATGCAAAGAAAAAAAGAGGCGTAATGAGGTAGCTGTGTGACTAAGCTAAGCGACCCAAGTGGCCGACACAAACACCTGGCCCATCTAGGAGTGGCACTGCAGTGTCAGGCAGGATGGCACTTCAAAAAAATAGTCCCCAAACAGCACATGATGCAAAGAAAAAAAGAGGCGCACCAAGGTCGCTGTGTGACTAAGCTAAGCGACACAAGTGGCCGACACAAACACCTGGCCCATCTAGGAGTGGCACTGCAGTGTCAGACAGGATGGCACTTCCAAAAAATAGTCCCCAAACAGCACATGATGCAAAGAAAAAAAGAGGCACACCAAGGTCACTGTGTGACTAAGCTAAGCGACACAAGTGGCCGACACAAACACCTGGCCCATCTAGGAGTGGCACTGCAGTGTCAGGCAGGATGGCACTTCCAAAAAATAGTCCCCAAACAGCACATGATGCAAAGAAAAAAAGAGGCGCAATGAGGTAGCTGTGTGACTAAGCTAAGCGACCCAAGTGGCCGACACAAACACCTGGCCCATCTAGGAGTGGCACTGCAGTGTCAGGCAGGATGGCACTTCCAAAAAATAGTCCCCAAACAGCACATGATGCAAAGAAAAAAAGAGGCGCACCAAGGTCGCTGTGTGACTAAGCTAAGCGACACAAGTGGCCGACACAAACACCTGGCCCATCTAGGAGTGGCACTGCAGTGTCAGACAGGATGGCACTTCCAAAAAATAGTCCCCAAACAGCACATGATGCAAAGAAAAAAAGAGGCACACCAAAGTCGCTGTGTGACTAAGCTAAGCGACACAAGTGGCCGACACAAACACCTGGCCCATCTAGGAGTGGCACTACAGTGTCAGGCAGGATGGCACTTCAAAAAAATAGTCCCCAAACAGCACATGATGCAAAGAAAAAAAGAGGCGCAATGAGGTAGCTGTGTGACTAAGCTAAGCGACCCAAGTGGCCGACACAAACACCTGGCCCATCTAGGAGTGGCACTGCAGTGTCAGGCAGGATGGCACTTCAAAAAAATAGTCCCCAAACAGCACATGATGCAAAGAAAAAAAGAGGCGCAATGAGGTAGCTGTGTGACTAAGCTACTTGGATGCGGTCACTCATATAATCCTCCACCATTCTTTCAATGGTGAGAGAATCATATGCAGTGACAGTAGACGACATGTCAGTAATCGTTGGCAGGTCCTTCAGTCCGGACCAGATGTCAGCACTCGCTCCAGACTGCCCTGCATCACCGCCAGCGGGTGGGCTCGGAATTCTTAGCCTTTTCCTCGCACCCCCAGTTGCGGGAGAATGTGAAGGAGGAGATGTTGACGGGTCACGTTCCGCTTGACTTGACAATTTTCTCACAAGCAGGTCTTTAAACCTCTGCAGACTTGTGTCTGCCGGAAAGAGAGATACAACGTAGGTTTTAAATCAAGGATCGAGCACGGTGGCCAAAATGTAGTGCTCTGATTTCAACAGATTGACCACCCGTGAATCCTGGTTAAGCGAATTAAGGGCTCCATCCACAAGTCCCACATGCCTAGCGGAATCGCTCTGTTTTAGCTCCTCCTTCAATGTCTCCAGCTTCTTCTGCAAAAGCCTGATGAGGGGTATGACCTGACTCAGGCTGGCAGTGTCTGAACTGACTTCACGTGTGGCAAGTTCAAATGGTTGCAGAACCTTGCACAACGTTGAAATCATTCTCCACTGCGCTTGAGTCAGGTGCATTCCCCCTCCTTTGCCTATATCGTGGGCAGATGTATAGGCTTGAATGGCCTTTTGCTGCTCCTCTATCCTCTGAAGCATATAGAGGGTTGAATTCCACCTCGTTACCACCTCTTGCTTCAGATGATGGCAGGGCAGGTTCAGGAATGTTTGGTGGTGCTCCAGTCTTCGGCACGTGGTGGCTGAATGCCGAAAGTGGCCCGTAATTCTTCGGGCCACCGATAGCATCTCTTGCACGCCCCTGTCGTTTTTTAAATAATTCTGCACCACCAAATTCAATCTATGTGCAATACATGGGACGTGCTGGAATTTGCCCAGATGTAATGCACGCACAATATTGCTGGCGTTGTCCGATGTCACAAATCCCCAGGAGAGTCCAATTGGGGTAAGCCATTCTGCGATGATCTTCCTCAGTTTCCGTAAGAGGTTGTCAGCTGTTTGCCTCTTCTGGAAAGCGATGATACAAAGCGTAGCCTGCATAGGAACGAGTTGGCGTTTGCGAGATGCTGCTACTGGTGCCGCCGCTGCTGTTCTTGCTGCGTGAGGCAATACATCTACCCAGTGGGCTGTCACAGTCATATAGTCCTGAGTCTGCCCTGCTCCACTTGTCCACATGTCCATGGTTAAGTGGACATTGGGTACAACTGCAGTTTTTAGGACACTGGTGACTCTTTTTCTGAGGTCTGTGTACATTTTCGGTATCGCCTGCCTAGAGAAATGGAACCTAGATGGTATTTGGTACCGGGGACACAGTACCTCCAGCAAGTCTCTAGTTGCCTCTGAATTAACGGTGGATACCAGAACCACGTTTCTCACCGCCCAGGCTGCCAAGGCCTGAGTTATCCGCTTTGCAGCAGGATGACTGCTGTGATATTTCATCTTCCTCGCAAAGGACTGTTGGACAGTCAATTGCTTACTGGAAGTAGTACAAGTGGGATGACGATCGACTCCCAGAAGCAACAACAGCAGCGCCAGCAGCAGTAGGCGTTACACTCAAGGATGCATCGGAGGAATCCCAGGCAGGAGAGGACTCGTCAGACTTGACAGTGACATGGCCTGCAGGACTATTGGCTTTCCTGGGTAAGGAGGAAATTGAGACTGAGGGAGTTGGTGGTGTGGTTTGCAGGAGCTTGGTTACAAGAGGAAGGGATTTAGTTGTCAGTGGACTCCTTCCGCTGTCACCCAAAGTTTTTTAACTTGTCACTGACTTCTGATGAATGCGGTCCAGGTGACGTATATGGGAGGATGTTCCTAGGTGGTTAACGTCCTTACCCCTACTTATTACAGCTTGACAAAGGCAACACATGGCTTGACACCTGTTGTCCGCATTTGTGTTGAAATAATTCCACACCGAAGAGCTGAATTTTTTTGTATTTTGACCAGGCATGTCAATGGCCATATTCGTCCCACGGACAACAGGTGTCTCCCTGGGTGCCTGACTAAAACAAACCACCTCACCATCAGAATCCTCCTTGTCAATTTCCTCCCCAGCGCCAGCAACACCCATATCCTCATCCTGGTGTACTTCAACAGTGACATCTTCAATTTGACTATCAGGAACTGGACTGCGGGTGCTCCTTCCAGCACTTGCAGGGGGCGTGCAAATGGTGGAAGGCGCAAGCTCTTCCCGTCCAGTGTTGGGAAGGTCAGGCATCGCAACCGACACAATTGGACTCTCCTTGGGGATTTGTGATTTAGAAGAACGCACACTTCTTTGCTGTGCTTTTGCCAGCTTAAGTCTTTTCATTTTTCTAGCGAGAGGATGAGTGCTTCCATCCTCATGTGAATCTGAACCACTAGCCATGAACATAGGCCAGGGCCTCAGCCGTTCCTTGCCACTCCGTGTCGTAAATGTCATATTGGCAAGTTTACACTTCTCATCAGACGCTTTCAATTTTGCTTTTTGGGTCATTTTACGGAACTTTTGTTTTTTGGATTTTACATGCTCTCTACTATGACATTGGGCATCGGCCTTGGCAGATGACATTGATGGCATTTCATCGTCTCGGCCATGACTAGTGGCAGCAGCTTCAGCACGAGGTGGAAGTGGATCTTGATCTTTCCCTATTTTAACCTCCACATTTTTGTTATCCATTTTTTAATGTGTGGAATTATATGCCAGTATCAATAGCAATGAGGTAGGTACAGCAGTGGCCTTCCGTACCGTACTGCTATATATACTGGTGGTCACTGTCAGCAAACTGCAAAACTAAAATGCACCACAGGTATAGAATGTAGATGGATAGTATACTTGACGACACAGAGGTAGGTACAGCAGTGGCCTTCCGTACCGTACTGCTATATATACTGTTGGTCACTGTGTCAGCAAACTGCAAAACTAAAATGCACCACAGGTATAGAATGTAGATGGATAGTATACTTGACGACACAGAGGTAGGTACAGCAGTGGCCTTCCGTACCGTACTGCTATATATACTGGTGGTCACTGTGTCAGCAAACTGCATAACTGAAATGCACCACAGGTAAAGAATCTAGATGGATAGTATACTTGACGACACAGAGGTAGGTACAGCAGTGGCATACCATACCGTACTGCTTTATATATACTGGTGGTCACTGTCAGCAAACTGCAAAACTAAAATGCACCACAGGTATAGAATGTAGATGGATAGTATACTTGATGACACAGAGGTAGGTACAGCAGTGGCCTTCCGTACCGTACTGCTATATATACTGGTGGTCACTGTGTCAGCAAACTGCACAACTGAAATGCACCACAGGTATAGAATCTAGATGGATAGTATACTTGACGACACAGAGGTAGGTACAGCAGTGGCCTACTGTACCGTAATGCTATATATTATATACTGGTGGTCAGCAAACTGTGGAAAACTGAAATGCACCACAGGTATGGATGGATAGTATACTTGACGACACAGAGATAGGTACAGCAGTGGCCTACTGTACCGTAATGCTATATATTATATACTGGTGGTCAGCAAACTGTGCAAAACTGAAATGCACCACAGGTATGGATGGATAGTATACTTGACGACACAGAGGTAGGTACAGCAGTGGCCTTCTGTACCGTACTCCTATATATTATATACTGGTGGTCAGCAAAATTATGCACTGTACTGCTATATACTACACAATGCAGCACAGATATGGAGCGTTTTTCAGGCAGACAACGTATACTGGTGGTCACTGTCAGCAAAACTCTGCACTGTACTCCTCCTATATAATATACTGGTGGTCCCCAGTCCCCACAATAAAGCAGTGAGAGCACAGATATGGAGTGTTTTTCAGGCAGACAACATATACTGGTGGTCACTGTCAGCAAAACTCTGCACTGTACTCCTCCTATATAATACAGCTGCTCCCCAGTCCCCACAATTAAGCAGTGTGAGCACAGATATATGCAGCACACTGAGCACAGATAAGGAGCGTTTTTTTCAGGCAGAGAACGGATAAAACTGGTGGTCACTGATCAGCAAAACTCTGCACTGTACTCCTCCTATATTAATATAAAGCTGCTCCCCAGTCCCCACAATGATATAAGCAAGCACAAATATTTGCATCAACTCAACAATGAATAAACGGAGAGGACGCCAGCCACGTCCTCTCCCTAACATTTCCAATGCACGAGTGAAAATGGCGGCGACGCGCGGCTGCTTATATAGAATCCGAATCTCGCGAGAATCCGACAGCGGGATGATGACGTTCGGGCGCGCTCGGGTTAACCGTGCCATACGGGAGAATCCGAGTATGCCTCGGACCAGTGTAAAATGGGTGAAGTTCGGGGGGGTTCGGTTTCCGAGGAACCGAACCCGCTCATCACTAGATCATATTAATATGATGGGGTAAATGTAATAGCCCGTGACAGGAAGGCAACAACAAGTTCCCAGAGAATCTGTGCAATGTTTTAAGGGGCAATCATTTTAAAAGCAAATCCCGGTTGCATTCACTAAACTTTTACACATTTCAGCGACGGACTCCTATAGTAACTCCTGTCCCCGTATGTGATTAATGACACATAAAGGCTGTACATCATGTCTTGTTCTGTATGCCATTCTATGTAAATTCTAGAGACTGTTGTGCATAAAATCCAATGTCGACAGGCAACACGTCAACATTCTCAGAATTGTCAGAATGTCGATGTTAATGTTAGGCTGTGTGATCGGGTTAGGCTGTATGGCGGAGAGTGGGAGGTGAGATTAGGGTTAGGCACCAGAGGGAGGGTTACGGGTGGGGATTAGGGGTAGGGATAGTAAAGGAATACCCACCGGATCGGAAGTGTGACCTGGAAATGACAGCCATATGGCCACCGGGACCTGGAAGCAGCAGTGAAGTAGCTGCTGCCATCATGAGCAGGTAAATGACAGCTGTGCCACCAGTGACAATATGTCAACATGCTATCATGTCGACATTTCATCAGTGTCTAAATACACTTTATTGAAAAAAAAAATGCATATAATCTCATTTTTAACAAAATCCCATTGCTTAATTTTAAGTTAACACAGTGCACTATGGGTAATCAGTAGGTGAACAAAAGTGCCTATATGAGTAGCAGCCTGACTCACTCCTCTCAGGTCTCCGCCACACAGTCTGTTATTTGTGTATTGAAAACTGACACTTTCTCACATAAACATCATGAGTCAAGGTGAGCATATATAAACGTCTATTATATAAACGTCTATTTCATATGGCATATCTCCATGCTGAAAGCACGTCCATGATGAAATCAATCAATGCCGACACAAATTGACAGTTCAGTCAAGTGACCCGGCTTTTGTAAGTTACAGCTAGGAAGCTCTGTTTTAGGTACAGATAAGTCCTATTTTTATTCTACTCATCTATGTGCATTTGGTAATATACACATTAATCTAATATACTAGAATTTTGGACCTGTCATTTGCTGAGTCACTAGCTATTGTGCCTAATGATGCAAAGTTTTATTTCTTTGTCTTCCCCCAACCTTTCCATTACTGCCCCATCCCCTGTCTGTCTCTCTTTCATGTCTGTTCCCTCCCCTGTCTCTCTCGCTCTTTCTCGCTGTCCCCTGCTTCCCCCATCTTTCACTTATCTCTGTCCTTCTGCTCACCATCTCTCTGTCAATTCTCCTCCCACCCTGTCTGATCTCCACCCCCCATTGAGGGAGTATGTGAAATAGCATGTGTGTGTGGGGGGGGAAAGGGTATGGGGGAGGTGTGTCTGCATTCTCTAGGTGCTGACAAACAGCGCTAAAGCCCAGTACCCACGGGCCGATGCTGGAGAGATGTGTGCTGAGCGAACTGCTCAGCACACATCTCTCCTGCCGCTCAGCACAGCGCGATCTGTGCTGAGCGTGCGGGGGGAGACGGGGGGGCCGCTCACTTCACCCAGCGGGTGAAGTGAGCGACCCGCTAGATTGGCCTGCATGCAGGCCAATCTAGCAGCAGCGATAGCGATGTGCGGGGCCGCGCATCGCTATCGCTGAGGGGGCTACACACGGAGCGATCATGCTGATATTCTAAGCAATCTAGTCAGATTGCTTAGAATATCGCTCCGTGAGTACCCCCCTTAAAGCCCAGTACCCACGGGCCGATGCAGGAGAGATGTGTGCTGAGCGAACCGCTCAGCACACATCTCTCCTGCCGCTCAGCACAGCGCGATCTGTGCTGAGCGTGCGAGGGGAGACGGGGGGGCTGCTCACTTCACCCAGCGGGTGAAGTGAGCGACCCGCTTGATCTAGCAGCAGCGATAGCGATGTGCCGGGCCGCGCATCGCTATCGCTGAGGGGGCTACACACGGAGCGATCATGCTGATATTCTAAGTAATCTAGTCAGATTGCTTAGAATATCGCTCCGTGAGTACCCCCCTTAAGAGCAGAAGAGGGGCTGTGTCTATCAGCTAGCTAGCTATAGTTGTGAGGGCAGGCTTCCCTCCAGCACTTACAGACCCTGTACTAGACTGACACAGTAGCTGATTACATAATAATAGAGTCTAACTTACTGTACTACATCACAAATGCTTCCCGCAGCCCACTTGTGCTTTACATATATATCATTCATCACAACTTTACAATCTTTCAATAGTGGTGAGCGCATAAAAGTGGGGGTATATTATAATTGGTGCTGTAAAAATAAAAGCTAATAATACATACACACAACACACATACACATAAAAAACATATACTTAAATGATATAATAATAATTACAATATATTTAGCAATTAAAGGTTTTTGTTTGTATATGTTTTATGTACATAAAAAGTATTATTAATGCTAAAGCTAAGCTGACCCCTGTGGCTTAGCAGCATTTTACCATAAACTGTACACTTTTGTAACAAATGTACTGAATGTAATAAAAGGACAATTCAGTAGGATTGTTTCCCGTGAATTCTGACAATATGTCTATCTTAGGAATCAGTGAAAGATGTCCATTTTCTTATAAAGTGGGTCTCCGCATCGCTCATTTCCTTTTTAGGGCTTTCAGTTTTGCTATTTTCTGTTGAAAAATAAGTCAGTTTCTTTGCAAACGGCTGCAAAACCTCTACTTGTTTACCAATTAACAGTCTATATTTTTCTACTTCCCATCATGTTAGATTTTGTTATGAGGGAAAATTGTATCAGACTCAATAGGGAATGAAAGCGGCAAAATCATACGGAATCAAGCACCCACCAAGCTACTGTTGTGAGCAAAAGCCAGCTCTCAGCATCACTGTTTGCTCTTAAACCCTCAAGACGTTAGGTACACACAGCTGCCATTTGCTTCAATCTTTCTGCCAGAAAATAACTGAACATACCAAACAATTTTGTCCAGAACAAATTCTAAATTAAATACTACCCTCAATAGTTTCTGTATTTTCAAGCTAGAATGGAAAACTCTTTTTCTTGCTCACTATCCGTGATTCTTGGACAACTGCACCGTTAGAAAATAGGGATCAAAGTGAACAGTTGAACTTGTTTGATTTGCGGATCACTTCAAGTAATTTTACGTTTGCATCATATGCACACAGGAAAATACACCGTAGTGCAGTGGTATATCTATAATGGGTGCAATGTGTACAGGGCCCACACCGCACACCCTGCATGCATTTTATCAATACTTACCTCTATGCAGTCATGTGTCGGCGGCAGCAGAACTGCACAAATCACTGGCGTGTGTTTTCCTGGTGTTTCATATGCAGTTAGAAAAAATAAATAAATATAATGTACCCATGTTTGCTTGGAAGAAACCACTTATTACTGCATGTCGCTCTCTTTACCTCAGTTTACAGCTTAAAAGTGAATGCACAAATGGGCCTCTGATCTAGGTTTTTGCAGTGGTATCCTTTTTCCTTACTTTATTAAAACAGCCATGTACATAACTGTAATTATCACAGCAAGACCATTTATCATAGTAAGAATTTCTTCTCTAACAACTTGGTCACATAATACATATATACAGTACAGCTAAGATAAAGTTGATTAAAAATGCTTAGAAGCATACAAAGAACTTGGTACACTTTGTCAAAAAGAATGTACCCAATTACGTGTCAATGTCATGCATTGGATAATGGCCTTGAAAATAACTATACAATATTGTATTATGGTTAAAGTAGAAAATGGCAATCAAATGCTTATCTAAAATAATGCGTAAAAAAGCAATTAGTGGTTTCCAAGTAAAGGTAAAGGGGGGTACACATGGAGAGATCTGTGCTCAAATTCTAAGCAATCTGAGTAGATTGCTTACAAATTAAGCACCGATCTCTCTGTATGTAGGGTGCCGGCGACAGCAATGCGCAGTCCCGCGCGTCGCTTTCGCCGGCTCTAGATTTGGCATGCATGTCAAAACTAGTGAGATCACTCAGACATGCCATGGTGAGATCTGAATTGAGGCCCAGTTATTACCATCCTCTGAGCCTGTAAATCAGCTGGGGTTGCCCAGACCCTGCTACTGTTTATCACCTTCACCAGGATTGCTGCTCATCTCTGGTCTATCATTCTGGAACATAACTGTGCCCGTGACACTCAGGGCCTGCAGCCAGAAATCGAGTATACAGCTCCTGCCCACTCTATCTTTTTCATCACTCTGTCAGCTCCAGGATCTCTTCTGCCCTGCTCCATTGCCACCTGACCAAAGTAATCATGCAGCTGTGGATGCACCACTCCTGCTTGCAGCCATAGGTTGTGACATCAGTTTCAGTCTGCTGAGTACCCATTACCGGCAACAGCAGAGACAACCTTCCACTACCATCTGGAGCTTCTTCCAAGTTTGGTTGTGCTTCCCCCCCTCACCCTCCAAGCAAGGCAGGCCTGCGGAGCACCTTATCCATGGCTGGTGGACCATTAAATATTGGAGGGGACACTGACTGTGTTCTGCTTCTACCTGGCAGCTGAAACCAGAGAATGAAAGCTTGCGGTAAACATACCCTCCATTACCCATGCCTTTACCGCTGTGAGGCATCTGCACCAGACTGGATACCATCTGGGCCTCTGCACCATTTAGGCCTTTGCACCATCGAAGCCTCATTCACCTCATCAACCGGATGCAGTCCAACTGCAACTTGGACTGCACAATAGCTACAATCTCTACCAGCCTGGCCCCTAATAGTATTGTTTCTTGAGTATCATGTGTACCCAAGATGGCTACATCACCGTGGCTCATGTGTCCAATTTATTGTATAAATGGAGCTCCCAAGACAACAAATTCATCTTCTGTGATTTCTCTGTTTTGTGAACATTTATGGTGTTAAGTGTACTGAGCAGCAGGCCCGGCGCTACCCGCTCAGTGAAGAAATGCAAAGCAGGTAGGCGCCAGGCAGGAGAGGCGCTCCCTGCTTTGCATCCCTGTGCTGTGCTACCCTGTCCCCCTGCTGCTGCTGCTGCTGCCAGCTGCTGTGCCTGTCACACTGACAGGCAGCAGTGCCGGCAGCTTGAAGCCCCCCCCCCCCCCTTCCCTTTGACAACAGCTGTGTTTAGCCGAAAAGGGCTACACAGAGCTGAGGGGTGGAGCTAGACGGGACCTAAGGGTGTTTATGCTGATCAATGTAACTTATGTAATGTACCCAATATGACTGCATTGCCTGTAGTTTCATGAATAGGATATACAATCCATGGAACTGTTGTTTCATTGGATATCTAGTATTCCAGATGTCATATACATGTAACTAATGAACTGGGCATTAACAGTAAATTGCTGTGGATAGCGCTTCACTATTAGTTTTATTTACAGCTGCAACAAACCTGTGTGTATACCCAGCACCCACACATTAATCAGAACACAATTATAAAAGGGGGATTGTGCTCTTGGTGTGGGAAAATAATGTTTAGCAGAAGTGATACACTTTTTAAATTTGCATGAAATAATGCTATTGTGGTCAGGATTTTAGCTGCTTCCCAAGAGATGGGGGTTTCCAGGCAACTGGAACTCCCCCCCTGCATTTGCCTATGCTCAATGAAACAGATACCAATATACAAATGCTGATATGAGTTATTTTTTTCCCTGTAGTTGTTAAAAAGCCTTCAAATATCAGAGAAAACAATTTCTGGACAATCTCCCTCCACAAAACTGTATAAGTATTCAAACAAAGACCATTTGGCTTCATTAACGTTAATCACACATCAGCAACATCTCCGGGTCCGCTCTGTTATTATTAAAATGCCAAGGTGTCCAGTTAGTTTGATAAAAATATTATAGTAATACAATAGAAATTAATATTGTATGCAATTTTAACTATGTAGTCTTACAGTCTAGGCTTTATCATTATGACAACATCAATTGAAAATGAGTGCTTAAATGTAAAAACAAATGACACTATAGTCATATTTAGTGAGCTAAGCATGGTGGGGATTGCAGTGCCTCTTACATTAGCTGTATAGCACCTAGATGCACGTGTCTAGCAGAAGGTGTCCCAGAAAAGTATATGAACATGTTGGCAAATATGCATCTTCCTGTATTACCTTTAAATGCATGAGGCCATCAGATACAGAAATGTTCAACACAATGAGGAAAAAGAACTATTACTAGCAAAAAAACTTACTTGTACATTAAGAACAAACAGCACCATCACACCCCAAATGCTTCTACTGTATTTACACTTAACATACAGATGAATGTATGCTGGATGTAATGAAGTCCGAGTTGGTTGGAGGTGCGGATTCCCGGCTGAACTGGGATTTTTTTTTAAATGCCTTGTATATGATTGACGGTTAAAAAAAGTCAGTTCAGCCAAGAACCCACACCTCCGGGTAACTAAGACTTCATTACATCCAGCCCACACTGTCCATTTCTCAAGCACTTCTAAATCAGTTTTTGAAACACAGCTAAATCAACATCTTATCACCCAATAGGCGGATCAAGCAGCAGTTTAGGGTGCTCGGGTTTGAGGGGAGGTCAGCAGTGGCAACCCCAACTCTCGTTCCTATTGGAGAACAGCACTTGTTAGGGATATAGCAGCATACCTACCAACTTCATTGTAATCAGAAGAGAGACATCTTCGCGTGCCAAAAATTAGGGAGTGTCTCCTGGCTAGAGAGTTTGGCCTTGCAGCAAGTGCTGCGATCGCTGCCCACGTCCCCATATACGGGATAGTCCCATATATTAAGGTCTGTCCCGCTGTCCCATTTGTGGGTCGCAGTGTCCCGCAGTGAAGGTGGGGGCAGTTGTGAGGTATGTAGCAGAGCCATAATCTGTCTTGGTCAGACTCCACTACATACACACACCTAGTTACAGCCCTAGCAACTGGGTACAACTTAGTCAGATGAACCCGGCTCACTGCAAACTTTTACGTGATGCGGGGGGAATAAAAGTTATTCTGATCTGTAAAGTATATAGGGGCTGATTTTGAAGTGGAAGCAAAGCAATAAAAAAAAAGTGAAACTTTCTATCTGGAACAACTCAAATTGCGATGCAAGGGGTGCAAATATATTTATTCTTTTTGAATGCAGGGTAAATACTGGCTGTTTTTGCATGTAGCCCACAAAAACTGCACAACATTAATTTTACTCTGCAGTTTAGATTTGAATTTGGATACACCCCTCCCACATCTAAATCTCTTTGCACATTTTAAATTTGCCCCACCTGCTGTGCAGCATGGTTTTGCCAAGGTGCAATGTTACTTGCTCTTTTTTGCTTTTCGCCCAAGACAGAATCAGCCCCATAGTATGTAGGAGATACCAGTAGATCTAATTTGTAAAGTATAAGGGTGTATACATTGTTTCATTTATGTCTGTATTTTGCTAGTAAATGGGGCACAGGAGTGTAGTGGTTATGGGTCATAGGCAGATTTCCTGGTCTCTACCTGTTTTTTTCCTGATCAAAATTTCCCATAAATTTCCTGTGAATGTAAAATACTGTGATCAGAGCTGTAACCAGACTTTTTGGTGCATTGTGCCAGAAAGAGAACTGACATCCCCCCTTCCCTCATTTTTTCACTAGGGACATAAGGCGCATGCCCTCATTGGGGAAGGGGCATGACAAAATTGATCCCAGAAAAAGCCATGCTATGATGCCCTTTCCCATATTATGTATATCTACATGTATAAATATTAAACACAAATTTCTAGGACACGGAAAGAAAATTATTTGGACACAAATCCTCTTTATACCACATTCATGCACTTAACTACAGAGCTCTTTGTCATTTAGTTACATTACCCTTTATTAAATAACACATTTCAATATACAGACATCCTCTGGCTTCAAACCCATAACCTGTTGCATTCCAGTTAAAGACGCTACTCACTGAGTTATTTGATCCTGCATAAAAAATGATGAGATTTCTAACTATATGAAGCTACTTGTACTTTGTAAAAAAATAATCATCATTGCAATTGAGCAGATCCCTTGCAGCCAGACACTACATAGATCTGCTCAGCTGCAATGCTGATAATTTTTTCCTGATGTAAAAGGTGAGCTTTAAATAGTTAGAATTATCTAACTTTCTATGCAAAGTCAGAGATCTCATGAATAGAGTGTCTGACTCCAATGCCACAGGCGATGGGTTTGAATCCAGGGTATGTCAGCAACTTCAAATGTAATAAAAGACAATGTGACTGAATAACAAAGAGCTCTCAAATTAAGTTCATGAATTTTATATAGGTATTAGCGCAGGAAGGGGTGGAGGTAGGAGACAGGGGTAGAAGGGAGATGCTGGGCTTCTAAGAAGAGGGAAGCTACAAGTGAAAGTAATTAAAACAGATCATTTACAAGTGCCGGCAACAGCGCCCCCTACTCTGAAGCACTGTGTGCGGTGGCACACTCCGCACCACCCTAATTATGGCCCTGGCTGTGGATAATACATTATACAAGGGGAAAGAAGTGCAGGTGCTCAACCTGTAATAACCAAAGGCATTTAGCATAATCCTGGCCAGGGCTATGAGCTTACCCACCGTGCCAAGGTAGCCTTTCATTGGGTAAGTCCCTAACACTAACTATAGGGGTTCAGGTCCGGGGGGCATCACTCACACATGCAGCAGCAGCTGCTCCTATCTCTTTAACTCTTTATTTGTATCACTCTTGCGGTGCACTAGGGTTGTCTGGCTGGGGGGCTCTGGGGTGTCCTGCCCCCCAGACCTGAACCCCTATAGTTAGTGTGAGGGATTTACCCAATGAGAGGCTACCTTGGCGCTGTGGGTAAGCTCATAGCCCTGGCCAGGATTATGCTAAATGCCTTTGGTTATTACAGGTTGAGCTAGTGTGAGATAGTGCACCTGCACCTCTTTCCCCTTGTATACTGTATCAAGTCTCAAACAGAGTAGCACCTCATTACTTAATTATGGTGTGCAAATTAGAGCACCCCTCCCTTTGTGTGGATAATCCCTAGCTCCAGGGAAATTGTGTCATGGTCAGTATAAAATTTCTCAGTAATCGGACACACTGTTGGCAGCCTACCCACCACAAAAATATTCTACTAACCCTTCAATGCTCTCTTGCGCTGGACCATTGATTGCAGAAGGAAGTATAATGAGACATCAATCACCTATAGTTCAACTTCCTGTGTTAGAACACTGGTGGCCAAAAAATGTATGTCGATATACTGGGAAAGAGACGGTATGTAGTATACCTTATAATCCTTGATATTTACCAGCATTTATGTTTTTATGGGGAAATCTGTGAC
The DNA here is from genome assembly GCF_028390025.1 of Pseudophryne corroboree. Classification (NCBI taxonomy): domain Eukaryota; kingdom Metazoa; phylum Chordata; class Amphibia; order Anura; family Myobatrachidae; genus Pseudophryne; species Pseudophryne corroboree. Next base: position 658,157,431 of record NC_086449.1, on the reverse strand, counting down.
ATTTTATTTGCTTTTGGCGTTTAGCTTCATATTATGCTAACAAACACTACTATGCTGCATGTTACTTCATGATAACACCTAGCTTTCCTGACTTGATTTTGTTAATAGTGGACGTATAATACCCTTTTTAATAAATAACTGACAATTAACTTAACAGAAAAAAATGGTATTCCCTATTCTCTATGTATTCTATATTAGTAACTAGGATGCTCTTCGTATTTTGTAGCACGTAGTAGGATGTTGTCTATATTGTATGGAAGTCACTAAGATGCTCTTTGTGTTATATATGGCTGCAAGGATGATCTCTGTATAGGATTGTGCTCCCTCGGGTACTCTTATTTATTTTTGTATAATAAGTATCTAGGATAATCTGTGGGGTTCGTATCGGTTTCACGGAGTTTGGGATGTTGGCGGTCAGAATTTTATACAATATATGACAGCGGCATCCCAACACCCAGGATCCCGACACCAGTTTGGTAAGTACACTAACCCTCTACCCACCTAACCCTCCTCCTGCTGCAGCCTGATCCTAACCCCACCTCCCGTAGCCTAACCGTAACCCTCCCCGTAACCCTCCCCGCAGCCTAAACCTAATCCTCCCTCCCCCTCAGCCTTATCCTCCCTGGTGGTGCCTCACCCTGTCCCCCATCCCCTGCAGCCTAACTCTAACCATGCACCTAAATGTGACCCTACAGCCTAAACCTAACCTCACCCCAAGCAGCCTTGTGCCAGCAGTTGGGATTCCAGCAATGGCATTTTAGTCTATCTCGGAGTTCGAGGGCCGGTCTTCTGACCAGTCTCTCGGGATACCGGCATCGGCCTTCTGATTATTGGTATCCCGATCGCTGGTATGGGTACTGGATCCCGCTCTGTGCATTGTATGGCGTTCACTAGTATAGTATGTTTATTGTAAAATAATCATTAAGGTATGACCTCTAATATGTGGTGACCTCTGGAATACTTTATGTATTGAATGACGGTCTCTGGTATGCTCTTGGTATTTTATATTGCTCTCTGTAATGCTATCTGTATCATGTATTGTTCACTGGGGTACTCTCTGTATTGTATGGTGTCATCTGTATGCTTTCTGAATAGTATATTAATCTCTGGAGTGCTATTTGTATATTGGATTGTGGATTCCATTTTTATGTGATATGCCTTCCTTTGCTGTGACTCCAAATGTCAGCATGTGGAGCTGGGGTGTGACTTAACAGTGTATTAGCCTAGGGCAGCCAGAACCCTTAATTAGGCCACATATTTAATTCAGGTTTTGAAGGTGTAATTGATGTAGTAATTGTTTATGCACAATGAATAAATATTCTAAAGTTTGTGTTTAATAATGCAAAAAAAATAAAACTGTCAATTGTGTATCAATAACTTTTTTCCAGTAAACAATGAGCAATTCTTCTAATTGTGTAGTAAATAGCTTAAAGGTCAACTGCTTTGCAAAAAGAACTTTTAGATATGCATGCCTATTATCTGGAGCTACATATTTCCATAACGCTAGTGTTGCCCTTGCTCAGGACTGGCATATCAGGTTATGCATTTGATTTATAGTTCACATTTAAAAACTGAAGTTTCCAATCAACCCCCTTATTCAGGGAAGAATTGTCAAGACTTTCTAGGAAGGAGACTACAACTAAACACTGAAGGTCAGTGCTGCCTCCAAAAATGTAATAGATTTATACCGGTATAATGAATTATATGTTATTATTTTCTGAGTTGCCCATAACTTTTTTCCTTTTAATATATAATGCAATTGATTCATGATTATTATACCGCTATAATTTATATAATAATTTATATAATAACACAAAAGTACCTAAAGGAATGTGCTGACATCTCCTTGCAGTATTGTATGTCTCAGCCATTTAGATAAGGCAGATGCATGTGATCAATTGCACACATTATTTTTCTGTTTACAAACTTAAATAAAATGTATTCTTTCTAATCTTGTCTGTTTCATTCAGCTTTTTACTTGTGTAACCTTTAAATAATTATTTCAAGGTGTCTGGCCTTTATTACTTATATTGGCCCTCATTCCGAGTTATTCGCTCGCTAGCTGCTTTTTGCAGCCGTGCAAACACTAAGCCGCCACCCTCTGGGAGTGTATCTTAGCTTATCAGAAGTGTGAACGAAAGGATCGCATCGCTGCTACTAAAAAAGATTGTGCAGTGTCTGAGCAGCTCGAGACCTACTCCTGGCTTGCGATCACTGCAGACTATTTAGTTCCTGTTTTGACGTCACGAACACGCCCTGCGTTCGGCCAGCCACACCTACGTTTCCCCAGCCACTCCTGCGTTTTTATCTGACACGCCTGCGTTTTTACACACACTCCCTGAAAACGGTCAGCTACCTCCCAGAAACACCCACTCCCTGTCAATAACTCTGCGGCCAGCAGTGCGATTCAAAAGCGTCGCTAGACCTTGTGTAAAACTGCATCGGCTTTTGTGAAAGTACGTCGCGCGTGCGCATTGAGCCGCATACGCTTGCGCAGAAGTGCCGATTTTTAGCCTGATCGCTGCGCTGCGAACAACGGCAGATAGCAATCAACTCGGAATGAGGGCCATTGTGTTTTATTTCTTTATCATATCTAAGCTGGTACAGGTAAATTCTTATATACCATGAATCAAGGGCACCCGAGTTCCACTTTCATAATACATTATGGGACAGATGTAAGAACGTGCGCTATGTGCTTTTTGAACATAGCGCACGCTAACCCCCGCTGTTACCGAATCACCGCTATGTATGATGCGGCTCACAGCGGGAGTTTAAGCAATCGTAATGCGCATGCCTATATGAAGTCGATGCCTATCCGATCTATGAAGGCTGTGACAGCTCATCGGCGATCGTTAAGTCCCTTCTGTCATTTCGGCAGGTTGGGGCTGGCGCTGCAGCACTAGCTCTTCGTTGTGTTTTTTTTTTAAATATAACTTTATTGTCTGGCCACAGTGCCTGAGGGCTCCTCCGCGCATGCACCGGTTCACACTGCATGGCTCACTGGGAGCAGGGGAGTTGGCACATGCGTGCGGTAACGCCCACCTCTGGTCGAATCAGATGAATCGCGTCTGCGCAGGGTGAGCGGCGCAGGGGCCGCTGGGTAGTATAATTACTGCACATGTGCGGCACAACAGCAAACAGTGAAATCTGCAGAGGATGCAGAACACCGGGGGAAAGATTAAAGAAGTGGTATGAACAAAGGGCTAATGTTCATACATTAGTGTAATGTGGGTGCGCATATCACTGTGATAAAATGGTAATATGCTAAACGTTACATAAAGAACGTTAAGGACATAATAATACATCTGCCCCTATGTAACTAAATGGGTCTGGTGATGAGGATGAACAAAATTAATATTAATTGTTTGTCCTTGTTCGAGTTCCTACAGAATCAGTTTCTGTATGTTCAAAGAAAGCAAGGATGGAAATAAAGTTGTTTTTCTAAATGTAAGGGCACAAATAAAGGTTCTCATGTATATCGAGAAATACGCCAGTTTGCAAAGCATATCATGCAAGTAATGCTCAGCCAACAGGCGCATATACATCAGTGCAGAGTTCTGGCACACTCACGTGTACCTGGAGAGACGGGAGGCGGAGAGTTTAACACAATTTGCATATAGAAAGCTATATTGTACAGGAAAACGGATGAAACTTGTAGTGCATAATCAATACCGCTAAACCTGCGCATAATTGAATAACAGACACAAGGAGAAATATACAGATGTGTCATTATGCGCTGTTGAGTGTGATGCGTATGCACACACCGTGGCACAGCTATGCCGCATATGCACGCTCCCACGGTTTTACCATTTACTGTGAATGGAGGGTGTGTGTGAGCGTACGCACACACCTGAAAAAAAAAAATCGGGAGACACATGCAAAGCATATAAGGATACATCTGTAAATAATATAGGGCCTAATTCAAAGGTGGATACAAATACCATCTTTACTGCGATCACGCACACAGCGGATCTGCAAAGTTATACTAAATGCCACAGTCTGGTGCACAGAGACGCCCACCGCCGGAGTTTCAGATCCACCACTTACATGCTGTATAAAAGATGTAACATCAGTAAACATTGGTCTCACATCATTTGCAGCACTGAACCTCTGAACAGTGATTGCTCAGAATGTCTGTCTCAATTAAAACGCCGGGGCTAGTACAATTGTGAACAAATTTGCAGTCACTGGCTAGGACACACCTAGAAAATGCTTGCGACACACCTGTGTTTTTGTAGCCACCCCCCCGTTACCTCCAAAATCGGCCACTACATACTGTATCACTCCTCAATATGTCCGCCGTCAGTAATCAACCGTCACATGTGTGCAGTGTAACTGTGATGCAGGGGCAGTACAATAACAACAGCTCAACTGCACAAACATTGGCACTGCATCCGCCTCTGGAGATAACAGAAAGCCATCCGCCAGAAAACACAGATCACACGTGTTCAACTCAGTCGTGTTCCCAGACCTGGTTGTGCAAGGCCAATCAAAACAGCACACATTAAAAGTTCTATATGTTTTCTTTGCAATATGTAGAAAAAAAAATTTGTACTATGGTTTGTGTAGTTAAGCAGCATAGGAATTGTAATATATGATAAACTATATAACTGTCAAGTTTGCACTGCGGTCCTGTATTTCATAAACAAAGTCTGTTTCATGCATCATTAATCATCTTTCCTAGCACCAGTCATCAGTCACAACAGCCATAATAAAACAACAACAATCGTAAAAGGTGGTGCATTCCTATTTTAAAATTGTAAGTGTGCTACTTGATTGCATTGGATTGGTATTAATAAAAACATTGCCAGTGTTTGCAATAAAGGAAAAGTAATGACACAAAAAGAACCCAACTTGAGAGAGGCAAAGTACTTGAATAATGACGGCTATTATATGAGGTCAAAAGAAGCTTCTGATGAAACATAATGCAAATTGCTCCAAGGAAAGAAAGAGGCAATTTTAGTGTGAGATATTAACCCAAACAGATTGCGTATGATAATGCATAATCAATATAACTTAACTGCTAAGTGCTACTCTAGAATCTACAAATATCAAGTTGCTTTTGCATCTATGTGCATCATTTTCCTTCCTGTATTTTAATAAGGGCTGGTGCATAGAGTGGAATCCGCCGGCATGCTAACCGCATCCCCATAGAGTATGCCTTCATTTCACAGGACGCAGAGTTTTATATAGACGTGTTGTGTAAAATGCATGGGTATTTTTCCTTTTTATGTCTACAATACAGATGATAAATATAGAGTTTATAGACATATGAGCTTGCTGGCCTTCATATCCGAATGAGGCATTTTGGTGGTGCTAGCTGTATATACCTCAAAGTCAAGACCTGTTTGGCTGCCATGAAATAAAGCTTTAAGCTATTAGGACTCTGCTGACCTGCAGTGACAGATTGCAAGCACTCAACTGCTGCATAGGACCAGCTGCCTACTAAGGTCAAGTGCTTTACTTTTTTATTGAACATATAGGGCCATATTCAATAGCTGTCGGAAGCTGCCGTCTTGTCGGAAAGACAGCAGCTTCCGACAGATTTCTGTAGGAATGGTTTCCAACCTATTCAATTCGGGCAGTTTTTCTCCAACAAGTCGGGAATTCCCGACTTGTCGGAAAACACGTGGATCGGCGGAATAGGCGCCGATACGCATGCTTCTGTCGGAAACGGGGCCAAATCCGACAGGTTTTGGCCCCCTTTCCAACAATCTCAATCCAACTTTAAAAAAAATCGGATTGAGCAGGGCGTCCTCCAGGCCAGGCTCCTCACTACCGGCATTGCCTCCCCCCACCACCGCAGACAACACACCCCGCCGCCTCAGACATGTCCCCCTGCCGCTGCAAACATTTCCCCCCGCCGACAGCTCCCCCCAACGCCACTGTCAGCACACCCAGGAGCCACTGACAGCAGCAGCAGGACAGGACACCGGGAACGGGCAAATCCGACAGTCGGATTTGGCCGTTCACAGACCTTCCAACATGACCCACCCCACTAGGTACAAAATGCTCTGTTCCTGGACTTCCCTCTTAATTTATGATTTCCATCACCTGTGTTGAACTAGTTAAATAATAAGAAAGCTGTTTCTTCACAGGTGATGGCAATCATACATTAAGAGGGAAGTCCAGAAACAGAGCATTTTGTACCTAGTGGGCCGGGTTATGTTGGAGGGTATGCGTTCATTGCATAGCCCTTGTCAGATCCATTCTGACAAATGTATGTCGGAATGGATCTGACACTTATTGAATATACCCCATAGCAGTGGTTCTCAAACTGTGTGCCTAGGCACCCTGGGGTGCCGCAAAGGCTCTTGCAGGAGGACCTGAGGTTGGTGGTCCAGGACCAAATCAAAGTGACAGGCAAACCAGTGCTAGTTGTTGCCAATCATAAAACATGTGGACAATCAGAAGCACAAGTGTACACTACAACATAACTGACCCTAAGCACAAAACTCCCAGCATGACACATCCCAGGAGGGACAAAATGTTCTATTTCTGGACTTTCCTCTTAATTTATGATTGCCATCACCTGTGTTGAACTAGTTAATTGCTAAGAAAGGTGTTTGAACACAGGTGATGGTAATCATAAATTAAAAGATAAGTCCAGGAACAGAGCATTTTGGCCCTCCTGGGATGGGTCATGTTGGGAGGTATGTACAGTAAGCATGACAGGTAATCACAATGTACTTACAATTTACTTAATTAGAAAAATAAAAAATAAATTAGCAATAAAATCTTTTATCGTAGGGATGCCGTGAAAAAAATGCTGATACTCTAGGGCGCCGTGATTCAAGAAAGTTTGGGAACCACTGACATATCACATGGGAGCTACAGTGATACAATACAATGTCTAACAAAAGCCAGAATGTTGTAACTGGAACATTCAAGATAACTGTCCTACGTCACAAAGGTGCCCTTAATTGGATCTACCCCCTACAAATAGTAGAAGCTGCCATTTGAATGCTACCTATTAATCCACAGTAAACTAATATTGAAGTACTGTACAGTACTGAAGCACAAACACTGTTAACCCCAGATTGGTTCCCTATGTTGTGTTTAGAGGGCAAGTAGTTTGGTGGGGACAAGTGTGGTGTTTCGTGGTCAAAAATGAATAATTAAACCCTCTTAAAAGAAAAAGTTGCCATGGCTACAGTTTTAAAAATGAAGAGTAAATATGTCTATAAAAAAATAAAGGATTTGAAATTCAAACAATTCCAGATTCCTTTATATGTTGTTGTTTTTTTTAGATAAATTCTTCAATTAAAGGGGTGTTACTTTATTTTTGGCATAATTCCAAACTAAGCCAACTTTTGAAAATGTGTAAACAACTTATATAACACCACAAAATCAACATGTTTCTATAGATAAACAAAAAAAAACATACTGTTTATAAAAAAAAAGACAGTGGGATAAATTTACTAACATTCGTAATTTTCCGTTTGAGGTCAAAGTTCAATCACGAATGACATCGAAAGTGTAAATATGCAAATTTTTGAATTGATTACGACTAATTTACTAAGCTGCCGTATTCTGCATTTTCGTTTTTTCCGATGTCGATGTCATTCGTTTTTTAAGCCAGTGTTTTACGTGAGTGACTTGTAAAACACTGCCGACTTTAATACAATGAATCACGGCCGGATCTGAGAGATCCGTGCTGGGCTTCATTGTGCACCTTGTAAAAAAAAATAAAAAAAAAAATGTTTAAACTTAAAAAAAAAATTGCGTGGGGTCCCCCCTCCTAAGCCAAACCAGCCTCGGGCTCTTTGAGCCGGCACTGGTTGCAAAAATATGGGAAAAAAATTGACAGGGGTTCCCCCATATTTAAGCAACCAGCACCGGGCTCTGCGCCTGGTCCTGGTTCCAAAAATACGGGGGACAAAAAGCGTAGGGGTCCCCCGTATTTTTGAAACCAGCACCGGGCTCCACTAGCTGGACAGATAATGCCACAGCCGTGGGTCACTTTTATACAGCGCCCTGCGGCCGTGGCATTAAATACCCAACTAGTCACCCCTGGCCGGGGTACCCTGGAGGAGTGGGAACCCCTTCAATCAAGGGGTCCCCCCCCTCCAGCCACCCAAGGGCCAGGGGTGAAGCCCGAGGCTGTCCCCCCCATCCAATGGGCTGCGGATGGGAGGCTGATAGCCTTTGTTGTAAGTTATGAATATTGTTTTTAGTAGCAGTACTACAAGTCCCAGCAAGCCTCCCCCGCAAGCTGGTACTTGGAGAACCACAAGTACCAGCATGCGGCGGAAAACCGGGCCGCTGGTACCTGTAGTACTACTACTAAAAAAATACCCCAATAAAGACATAACACACACACCTTGAAAGTATAACTTTAATGCATACATACACACCACCATATACACATACTTACCTTATGTTCACACGAGGGTCGGTCCTCTTCTCCGTGTAGAATCCATGGTGTACCTGTTGAAAAAAATCTACTCACCAGATCCAGTGTAGAGGGCTCCTCGGATAATCCATTTGTAATCCACGTACTTGTAAAAATAAAAAAACGGGACACCCGACCACGAACTGAAAGGGGACCCATGTTTTCACATGGGACCCCTTTCCCCGAATGCCAGAAACCCCCTCTGACTTATGTCTAAGTGGGTTTCTTCAGCCAATCAGGGAGCGCCACGTTGTGGCACCCTCCTGATCGGCTGTGTGCTCCTGAACTGTATGACAGGCGGCACACGGCAGTGTTACAATGTAGCGCCTATGCGCTCCATTGTAACCAATGGTGGGAACTTTGTGGTCAGCGGGTGACCGAAAGTAACCTCACCGCTGACCACAAAGTTCCCACCATTGGTTACAATGGAGCGCATAGGCGCTACATTGTAACACTGCCGTGTGCCGCCTGTCAGACAGTATAGGAGCACACAGCCGATCAGGAGGGTGCCACAACGTGGCGCTCCCTGATTGGCTGAAGAAACCCACTTAGACATAAGTCAGAGGGGGTTTCTGGCATTCGGGGAAAGGGGTCCCATGTGAAAACATGGGGGCCCTTTCAGTTCGTGGTCGGGTGTCCCGTTTTTTTATTTTTACAAGTACGTGGATTACAAATGGATTATCCGAGGAGCTCTACACTGGATTTGGTGAGTAGAATTTTTTCAACAGGTACACCATGGATTCTACACGGAGAAGAGGACCGACCCTCGTGTGAACATAAGGTAAGTATGTGTATATGGTGGTGTGTATGTATGCATTAAAGTTATACTTTCAAGGTGTGTGTGTTATGTCTTTATTGGGGTATTTTTTTAGTAGTAGTACTACAGGTACCAGCGGGCCCGGTTTTCCGCCACATGCTGGTACTTGTGGTTCTCCAAGTACCAGCTTGCGGGGGAGGCTTGCTGGGACTTGTAGTACTGCTACTAAAAACAATATTCATTACTTTCAACAAAGGCTATCAGCCCCCCATCAGCAGCCCATTGGATGGGGGGGACAGCCTCGGGCTTCACCCCTGGCCCTTGGGTGGCTTGGGGGGGGACCCCTTGATTGAAGGGGTCCCCACTCCCCCAGGGTACCCCGGCCAGGGGTGACTAGTTGGATATTTGATGCCACGGCCGCAAGGCACTGTATAAAAGTGACCCCCGGCTGTGGCATTATCTGTCCAGCTAATGGAGCCCGGTGCTGGTTTCAAAAATACGGGGGACCCCTACGCTTTTTGTCCCCCGTATTTTTGGAACCAGGACCAGGCACAGAGCCCGGTGCTGGTTGTTTAAATATGGGGGAACCCCTGTCAATTTTTTCCCCATATTTTTGCAACCAGGGCCGGCTCAAAGAGCCCGAGGTTGGTTTGGTTTAGGAGGGGGGACCCCACGCATTTTTTTAAATAAAAATTAAAACATTTCCCACCCCTTCCCACTGAAAAACAAACGTGCACGGATCTCATGGATCCGTGCATGCCTATACAAACACGGGATAAAAAAGCTGGTCTGTTTTTTTTTAGCACTTTTTCACGATTTGTATTTCATCACGGCAGTGTTTGGCTATTGTCGGCAGTGTTTGTGTTTTGCACTTTTTAGTAAATTCCCGATTTCTACCAAATTGCAGGCGTATTTGACCGATGGTGTATTGATTCGTGATTTTTTACGAGGACTTCCAAAATATTACGAATGCCCTCATCACTGCCGTGATTTTTGCTTAGTAAATTACCGAGATGACACTTTGAAGAAAAAACGGCATCTCGGTCAAAATCGGGACCTTAGTAAATATACCCCAGTGTCTCAAAGCAACTGTGGTGCTTTGTCCTCATTGCTTAGGTTTTCATAACAAATGTAGCATTTTAACATTTTAGGGCCTCTATTTAACTGGTGAATGCCATCGCCAGGGGCATTGTGAGATGGGCAAGCCTATTCATCAATGACATTGGCAATACAAGTAAGGCAGCTGTCCTCCAATTGTTTGTTTCGTTGCACATAAGAAAAAATATTTTATTGTTAAAATAAGGGAGTTTTTTTTTTTAAATGTTCACTAATTTGTTCATCTTTTTACTCTTCTTTTTATTTCCAAACTGTTTTATTTAGTATTTTTGCCTGAATCTGGCACTGCAAGTCCAAGTCCACTTGTTGGAACCTGTAAATCTTACCTTACCACTGTTGGCCAGTATCGCTCAGCGTCATCAGTGACATACTATACTGTTTGATAAATGCAACAACGAAAATTTTCTGTAGCTACTTTATAAACATAGCCCTGGTCAGAGGTGCAGTCCATGCATTCCCATGTGGAATCATTATTCCCAGGCCAAGTTCCCAACCACTAGGACAAGCCCTCTTTGCATGTAGTATAACTAGGATCATTGTGTAGAAAGCATTGCTTGCTCTATGCTATAAGAAGTGACCTACATAACACGAGTGTTAATTATGTTGATTTTTTTTATATAGTTCATATTTTACATATTTTAAACTGTGTCTCATGATTTTGGTTACTCAAAGATACAAATAAGTACACTATCGTACTCTAGTTTTGCAGACCAGACCCTTCTAAGTGTATGCATTATGCACAAGGTTTAGGGTTTACAAAAACACAGAGCAAAACAAGCCTTGGAAAAGTAGCCTAGATTGTAACATATCCCTGCAGTTAACCTAAAGCAAAACAAAGTAAATTAACTACAGTATATTATTAATTAATGGGGGTAATTCCAAGTTGATCGCATCAGGAAATTTTTTAGCAGTTGGGCAAAACCATGTGCACTGCAGGGGAGGCAGATATTAGGGCGACCAAACTAATTAAGGGCATGGAGACGATGGAATACAAGGAAAGGCTTGAAAGACTAGGCATGTTTACATTGGAAAAGCGGAGACTAAGAGGGGATATGATCAACATCTACAAATATACAGGGCCAGATTAAGGTCCACATGGGCCTGGAGCTGAAATTTATGAAAGGCCTATTGCGTGCCTTGGCAGGAGGTGTGACAAGCGCTGCGGGGGGGGGGGGGTCTAAATAGGGGGTGTGGCCTGTGCCATGGGTGTGGCTATCTCCATGGAGGTCATAGCTAGTGCCTACCTTCAACAATTTAATAGAGGAGCAGAGCAACAGACACATACACACACACACACACACACACACACACACACACACACACACACACACACAGTTGGCGATTCTCCGTGATGCACGGGACCACTACACAAATACAAATGACATGCTTCTCCAAAATACCAAGATTTTAGTCAGTCTTAAGATATAGGGTAAGGCATTGCTACTAAGCAGTTAAGTTTTCATATGACAATAATTTCTTAGCAGACCAGTTTAAAAGGAAAATATTTTTTAAAGCATGTGACGCAAGCGACTTTATGCTAACTTTCGGGTGGATCACCCCACTGGTCATCGAAGTGGGAATTTTGAAGTGAGGGTATGTGAAAAGAAATGGGAGTACTGTTACGCGCGCCAGGGGGCATGGCCACTGAAAAGGAGTGTGTCCTTAACAGTATGTGCATCATTGTGTCCCCTCCCCTCCTAGCCTGTAGATGCATTAGTGTGGGTAGACTCTATATCCCCATCGCCATAAGAACCCGGATGTGACATCAGGTGAGGGCGGAGGTTGTCTTATGCTGTTACAGCATTTTTATTTTTTCTCTAATCTAGGTTCTAAGTCATTTACTGTTTTTTTGGCTCATTTGTACCCTCACCACACTTTGGGCCTGGAGTCTTACTTTGCTTGCCATAGAGTACTATTCCCAATAGATGGTGACGTTGATCCAGTGCCATATGGAAAGTGTCCTCTCGGCAAAGTGGATCAAGGGGAGACTGCCAGGATCCTGCACACGCAATAGACCGCCGGTCGGCATGCCGACCAACAGGGACTATTCCCACTCGTGGGCATTCACGACATCCATAGAGTCAGAATAGAACCTGTGTCGAGCGCAGCTTCGTTGCGCTCCCCCCTTCCCCTGCCGGCCATATCCAAGTATCCTGAATGCCGGTACCCATACCTAATGGGCCATACACACTGGGTGATAATACTGAAAGAAATGAACGATCTTGTTCATTAATGAACGAGATACCGTTCACATCTTTCAGTGTGGAGGCATCAGCGATGAACGATGCGCTGCCCCGCGCTCGTTCATCGTTGGTGCCCCGTCGATTTGCATGCAGGCCAATATGGACAATCTTGTCCATATTTGCCTGCACTGCTATGGAGCCGAGTGATGGGGGTAGTGAAGAAACTTCACTCCCCCCGTCACTGCCCACCGCCACCGGGTCGCCTGTCGGCCGTATCCGCCATCAGGCAGATCGCGCAGTGTGTAGGGCCCATAACCCATCTCCTGACCATATTTATATAAACTGGAGAAAAGATCATTTATCTTTTTTTTTAAAAAACAAACTTACAGTATCTCCATCTCCAGATAGTGATAAATAGGTTTTTCCCTTCTGTATTTCAAGTGTCGGCACTACATTCCTACAGGAATGTATGCTGACATACACACACAATGGGCCTGATTCAGAGCCGGATCCAATGTGTGTGTGTGTGTGTGTGTGTGTGTGTGTGTGTGTGTGTGTGTGTGTGTGTGTGTGTGTATGTATATATATATATATATATATATATTGCATATGGAACTCTGCACTCTGTACCTTAGAAGTCAACTCGCCTGGTGCCCTCTTAAACAGCTCTGCGACTGTAAAATAGCCAAACAATCATAAGCGGCACTCACGGGACTGCTGAATATCGGGGTGTCGGACCCGTCCATTTGAGGAGTCCCGTGAGTGCCGCTTATGATTGTTTTGCTCTCTCTCTCTCTCTCTCTATATATATATATATATATATATATATATATATATACTGTATAATGTATGTGTATATATAGATCTATGGGGGTCATTCAGACCCGATCGCACGCTGACTTTTTTCGCAGCCGTGCGATCGGGTCTGAACAGCGCATGCGTGGGGTCTGCAATGCACAGGCGCGTCGCTGGCCAGCGATGAAGCTAACGAAGAAAAGTGGATTGACAGGCAGAAGGCGTTCGTGGGCGGCAACTCACCGTTTTCTGGGAGTGTCCAGGAAATCGCAGGCGTGCCCGGCTGTTTCCAGGGAAGGTTCCTGACGTCATCTCCATCCAGGATCTTCGCAGCGGCTGAGTAAGTCCTGGGCTGTGCAGAAACTGCACAAACTTTTGTTTGTGCAGCTCACTGCACAGTCCATCGCACCCCTGCACAGCGATTCCCCCCTCCCCTGTAGGCAGCGATTACTTGGTCGCAGCAGTGCAAAAAATAGCCTGTGTGCGACCAGGGGTGAATTAGGACCTATCTCTCGCTCACTCTCTCTCTCTGTCTCTCTCTCTCTCTCTCTCTATATATATATATATACATATACAGAGCCTGCCTTAGGCATAGGCAAACTAGGCAAATGCCTAGGGCATTTGGTGTGCTTAGGGGCACCAGCAGCTTCTGCTGATTAAAATGATATGCGGCATGCCTATATTCTGTGTGTGACTGCGGCTGTATCTGCATACGAAATGCTACGTTGCAGTGTATTCCTGGAAATCACTGTAATGTAGCATTTCGTATGCAGATACAGCCGCAGTCACACACAGAATATAGACATGCTGCATATCAATTGAATCAGCAGAAGCTGTTTGTGCGTCCTGGCCACATAGTAATGCAAATAAGATGCATTTTCATAAACAAAAAATGCCCGACGTTAGCAGAGCTGCCAGCTGACTCATGCCAGGCATCTCCTGCAGAACTAACGGCGGTGCTAGGGGGCACCAGCCAAAATCTTGCCTAGGGCATCATATTGGTTAGGGACGGCTCTGTATATATATATATATATATATATATATATATACATATACTGTATATACAGTGGTCGAAGTGAAATTTTAAAGTTGGGGTATGGAAAAGTGAAGGTTGTGGCCACTCAAAAGGGGGCATGTCCATAAGTATAGTGTACCGCACCATATGCCCCTTATACAAATTACGCACCACAATAGTAGGCCCCCTTATACTATCAAGTACTAGTGCCCCTTACACATTATGTCACACGGAACGAGCCAAAATTTACATTATGCCACAAAATATGAGCCAAAATTTCCACGGAATGATCCAAAATTCACATTATGCCACACAGTATGAGCCAAAATTCACATTATAGCACACAGTATTAGACAAAATTCACATTATGCCACACATTATGAGCCAAAATTCCCACGGAATGATCCAAAATTCACATTATGCCACACAGTATGAGCCAAAATTCCCACGGAATGATCCAAAATTCACATTATGCCACACAGTATGAGCCAAAATTCACATTATAGCACACAATATTAGCCAAATTTCACATTATGCCACACAGAATGACCCAAAATTCACAATATGACACAGAATATGATCCAAAATTCACAATATGCCACACGGTATGATCCAAAATTCACATTATGCCACACGGGATGATCCAAAATTCACATTATGCCACACTGTATGAGCCGACATTCACATTATGCCACACAGTATGATCCAAAATTAAGGGACAGGGAGAGTGACACAGAGAGTGACAGAGAGAGTGACGGCAGGCACAGGGAGAGTGACAGCAGTGACAGGGAGAGTGACAGGGAGAGTGGCAGCAGTGACAGAGAGAGGGACAAGGAGAGTGACATAGGGATAGAGAAAGTGACAGAGGCACAGGGAGAGTGACAGAGGGACAGGGAGAGTGACAGCACTGACAGAGGGACAGAGAGAGTGACAGCAGTTACACAGAGTGACAGCAGTGACATGGAGAGGGACAGAGAGAGTGACATCGGTGACAGAGAAAGTAACAGCAGTGACAGGGAGAGTGACAGAGGGACAGGAAGAGTGACAGAGAGAGGGACAGAGAGAGTGACAGCACTGACGGAGGGATAGAGAGAGTGACAGAAGGACAGTGAGAGTGACAGGGAGAGTGACAGCAGTGACAGGGAGAGTGACAGAGAGAGTGACAGCAGTGGCAGCACTGACAGGGAGAGGGACAGAGAGAGTGACAGCAGCAACAGAGAAAATGACAGCAGTGACAGAGGGACAGGGAGAGTGACAGCAGTGACAGGGAGAGTGACAGCAGTGACAGAGAAAGTGACAGCAGTGACAGAGAGAGTGACAGCAGTGACAGAAAGCATGACAGAGGGACATAGGGAAGCAGGGTAACATTACCTATTGAGCAGCGGAGGTGGGGAGGGGGCTGTGGTCGGCAGCGGTGCAGAGGCTGTAGTTGGCGGTGAGAAGGACATGGGCGGCAGCTGTGCGGAGAAGACTCTGGGCAGCGGCGGTGCGGAGAAGGCCCTAGGTAGCGGCGGTGCGGTGGAGAAGGCCCTGAGTGGCGGCGTTGCGGAGGACAGTATGCACGGTTGCAGTGCGGATAGAAGGCCTTCGGTGCGGCTCTGGTGAGGTCCCTATGACCTCCATCATTTTAAGGGAGGGCACAGTGGCATCTCTCCCCCTCCCCATATCAGAAACAATGGCAATTCCCTATTATCTGCCCTCCCCCACCTGTGGTACACTGAACACAGCACCCGCCGCCCCCCCCCTCCCCCGTGTACAAACAGTAGTACTCTCATATGCACTGCAGCCAGCATGAGCAGCAGCCAGCTTCTCCCCACCTCCAGAGCAGCGCAGCATTCAGGCACCAACCGCCGCTCCCTCCCTCTCTTCATCCCACCCATGAACAGCAGGCGAGCAGCCTGCTCCGGTGCCCATCACCCCGCTCATCTGACAGACATGGATTGAAGGTAGCCGGCCGAGAAAGGAAAGCAGCAGGGCTGCCCAGGCGCTGCATGCACACATACCAATGGCAGGCCGCCAGCACTCCGCCACCCCGCAGCTGCCAGCCTGCCAATACTCCCTCTCCATCCCCACTGCACCCTATTACCACCCACACATGTTTGTAAATACCCGGCTAAGTCTGGGGGGAGGAGCTGAAAGTAGTGGGGAGGACGGCTCCCCCCCCCCCACGTCACTCAACACAGCAGCAGCATAACTACTCTAATAGGCTGGGGGGAGGAGGCGCACGAGAGGAAAAGAGAGAGCGGCTCCTCCTCATGCTCCGACCGTGAGCTGGGACTTGAATGTGCACACTGGGGAGCTGTGTGGCGGCGGGTGCAGTGCTGATGGTGACGGCATACAATGAGTCAATGTGACTCATTGTTATGCCGGCGTTTATGGGCCCCTTCACTGCGGCGGTCGGTTGGGCCTATTTTCAGTGGGGGGCCTGGAGCTGCAGCTCCATCCGCCCCATTGTTAATCCGGCCCTGCAAATATATAAGGGGACAATACACAGAGCTTGCGCGGGACCTGTTTTTGGTTAGATCAACACAGAGGACTCGTGGACACTCGCTCAGGTTAGAGGAGAGGAGATTCCGCACAATACGGCGTAAAGGCTTTTTCACGGTAAGGACAATACGTGTTTGGAATTCCCTGCCTGAGGGAGTTGTAATGGCGGAATCTGTCAACACCTTTAAGAATGGGTTAGATAAATTCCTAATGGATAAGGATATCCAGGGGTATGGTGCATAGTTATGCATTATAGTTACTATAAATAAAATGCAACGGCTGACAGCAGCATCAGTCAGAAATTTTAGTCAAATCATCATGCATAGGAGACCACAAATAGGTTGAACTCGATGGAAATTGTCTTTTTTCAACCTCAGATACTATGACTATTACTATAACATGTGCAGAGAGAGTTAGATTTGGGGGGGGGTTATTTTGTTTCTGTGCAGGGTAAATACTGACTGCTTTATTTTTACACTGCAATTTAGATTGCAGATTGAACTCACCACACCCAAATCTATCTCTCTCTGCACATGTTATATCTGCCTCCCCTGCAGTGCACATGGGGGGTCATTCCGAGTTGTTCGCTCGCAAGCTGCTTTTAGCAGCCTTGCACACGCTAAGCCGCCGCCTACTGGGAGTGAATCTTAGCTTATCAAAATTGCGAACGAAAGATTAACAGAATTGCGAATAGACACTTCTTAGCAGTTTCTGAGTAGCTCCAGACTTACTCGGCATCTGCGATCAGTTCAGTCAGTTTCGTTCCTGGTTTGATGTCACAAACACACCCAGCGTTCGCCCAGACACTCCTCCGTTTCTCCAGCCACTCCCGTGTTTTTCCCAGAAACGGTAGCGTTTTTTCGCACACACCCATAAAACGGCCAGTTTCCGCCCAGAAACACCCACTTCCTGTCAATCACATTACGATCACCAGAACGAAGAAAAAACCTCGTAATGCCGTGAGTAAAATAACTAACTGCATAGCAAATTTACTTGGCGCAGTCGCACTGCGGACATTGCGCATGCGCATTAGCGACTAATCGCTCCGTTGCGAGAAAAAAATACAGAGCGAACAACTCGGAATGACCCCCATGGTTTTGCCCAACTGCTAAAAAATGTCCTGCTGCGATCAACTTGGAATTACCCCCAATATGCATGAGGGGTGTGAATACACATCTGTGAAAGAAAACCTTATCTGTGTTACTTTTATTTCAATAGTCATCAAAAAGAATATCTTACTACAATGGCCATTTTTGGACATTCCTTTCATACAGAGAAAGAAAAAGAAATGATAAAAACAATGATACTCGTAATATACTGATAATAAATGATCAATGGAGCATGTCAGAATGTTAATTACCTAGATAGTAAACTTTTCTAGGTTGCTAGACAAGTTTTCTAAAAATGAGAGCTACAGAAACAGACATTGGCTGACTGAGGCAGGAGTAAAGCAAAAAATAAAAAAAAAAGAACATTTAACTAGTCACCTGGGCAAACCATATTGCAATACAAGGGGTGAAGCACATTTTTTATTTATTGTTTACATGCAGCATAAATACTGGCTGCTTTCCACATGTAGCCCACATATGCTACACAGCCATGTGGATTTAAGTTTGGACACCCCCCTCATATCAAAATCTCTCTTCATATTTTGAATTTGCCCCATCTGTAGGGCAATATGGTTTTGCCCAGGTGCAAAGTAACTTGCTCTGTTTTGCTTTACTCCTACCTCAGAATCAGGCCAGAGTGTTACATTGCCCTTCATCAATGTAGATCTTTGTTTTCCAGATCTACATGTCAGCACTCCATAACCTTGAAAAGTGACTTATAAAAAAACTAGCATGCAAGGCATGTATTCAAACAATTTTCATTGTATTTGCTTCCGTGCAAGTCTCCCATGTGCTCCAAAAAAATGTACTTCAAAGGAAAACGTTAATAACATTAACGTATTATCATCAGACAGGTTATGGCACAGTCCACGGGTCTTGTGATAGAAATAATTAAGGGCTATATTAATCATTGGTGGCAATGGGAGCTGAAAATTATTATTCCATATTGTCAAAGATAAAACACTGCTGTAATGAAGAGGTATGTATTAACTTGATAACAATTTCTATCACATTACTGCCTGTCCTAAGCCTGCGCAAGTCCGGCAATAAGGCCACACATACACAGCATCATTCTACGATCACTGGGAGGCGAGGAGCAAGTAGACTTCCGGAGAGGGGTCAGAAGATGCGTTGCTCTCTCCATACGCATCCACAATCCTGAGTAATAAACTGTTTTTATACTATTATGTCATTACTGTGGTGGAGGACAGAATTAATATGCAGCACCATTTGTAGGGACAGGCGAGTATACCGATCCCATCCTCTCCATAAGGGGTAGGCCAGTTCCAGCCTGACACGGGACCCTCCTCTGTTAAGCCACCCCTCAGAAGAGATTGCTAAATGCTGGAACTTTGGCATTTTCACTTTTTATAACAACATTAAGAAATAAGTTATGGCAAGACTCGAAAGACCAACATAAAGCACTAACAGAACTGCTCACTAACCAGTCAGATACACAAAGCAGCGCCCTCCTATCACTGCAAGGGACCTGCAGAAAGGTTTAGTTAACAATGGATAAGTAGACCAGCTTACACAAAAGTTGTCAGAGGGATACCTTTACTACTGTACAACGTCAACACAAAAGACAATGTATGAAGTATTCAAATCAATAGTTAAATAAGCTCTGACTGACAAACTGTACATTAGTCATTTTCCACCAGATTTACAGTTGCATACGCACTCAAAAAGAGTGACAAATGTACCTAGGCATCACTAAGACACTGTGTGCCAACGCAGCCATTTCCCAATAGCTTTATAGATACACTAAATAGAACAAGTGATTTATAAAATTATGAGTGATTTCATACATAAAATATGATTACTACTGACAATATTATATATGCTACATTTTAAGCTTTAAACTGTGTGTGAGCACACACACACACACACACACACACACACACACACACACACACATTAAAGTGTTCTTGTCTTCAATACAAGAACACATAAAAAATGAATACATCATGGTTTCAATACTGTCATAGAGAATAAATATTTCATGAGCATCTTACACAGGACTGTATGATACTGCTACATGTAAAGGTGCACTGACGAATAATAATGTTGTCATGATAGATTGCTTTTAATGTTTTTGAACCTAAAAGTCAACTAGTGAAAACTTTTCAAATGATTGGGAAATGTCTGCAGATTTTACAGAACCTTAACTCAGTGTCTATATATCTCTGAGTTCAAGGTGTTGACTAGGCCTCCAAATTCCCCAGATCTCAATCCTATCTTTTTGATGTGCTGGAAAAACAAGTCCGAGCCATGGCAGCCCCACCTCACAACTTACAGGCTTAAAGGATCTGTTGCTAATGTCTTGGCACCAGATACCACAGGATACCTTCAGAGGTCTTGATGGGTCAGAGCTGTTTTGGCGGCATGAGGGGGCCTACACAATATTAGGCTGGAACTGAGAGCTTCTTTTGGGGAGGAAGCACCGCCCCAAACCACTGTGTTTGAATGGTTTGCAGAATTTTGGCGTGGGAGATGGTCCCTGGAAGATAAGGAGTGCTGCGGATGACCTGTGTCTACCATCACCAAGGACAATGTTGCTGCTGCCATGCAGGCCATAGCTGAGGTGGATGCCAGGGTGACTTTGGCCCAGTTAGTGAAAAAGACATCTGCCTGATACTCCATTAAAAGTTAGGCCAGATCAAGTTTTCTTGATGTTGGGTGCGCTGGGAGAGTCACACTGGACCTGTGGCTCACTTACGTTACATGGCATATTGAGGCTAGATGTATGAGGACACATCTTTAATAATTGTCTGAAAGAAGACAGCAGCCAGCAAAAAACACAACTTTCTCAATAAAAACAAGTAATGGGCGCTCAGCTTCCTCCAAACAATAGGAGTTCATATAAAATAGTTCATACCCATTCAGTCCAGTATCACATTAGTAAGTCCACTGAAGCGAAGAAATACGGTCCCACTATGGATTTTAATCTAGATGAAGATTTTCTTAGGGCTGAAAGCGGAGAGGTCCGGTACCCTGGGAAGGGACTCCTTCCCCTCCTCCACCTTCTCTTACAAGCCCTTTTGATAGTTTATAAATAGTGGTGTATATATTTTCCTTTTTTTTTGTTACCGGTCCCATCTTTAATTGCTGACAGTTTTATTCTATTGGTGGTGACCCATCTTTGCAAATTGACCTGAAAGTCGTTTTTTATCCAGCTTTACAAAACTTTCCTAGGGTATAACAATCTTCCCTTTATTGTTACTGAAATGTGAGCAGATTTGAGGAAGCGGTGCTAGGGATTGCTCGTTTTTCACACTCTGTAAACGGGAAAATTTGTCTCTGATCATTAACTGCCTATTGCACCATCACACAGTCACAAAGTATGCCAACTGACTTAATGCAGCACTCAGAATCCATAAAACA
Organism: Pseudophryne corroboree; assembly: GCF_028390025.1. NCBI lineage: Eukaryota > Metazoa > Chordata > Amphibia > Anura > Myobatrachidae > Pseudophryne > Pseudophryne corroboree. Next base: position 658,136,190 of record NC_086449.1, on the reverse strand, counting down.
GGAGTTCAGAAATGAATTAGTGCTCTATGATGGAATGGTTCTGTGTATCCTCCTTTTGATTTTAAATGACAGTATGACAGACATACAACATAGCAACCTACTGCAGAGAGAAACACAGTGTAATCCTTATCAGTTATAAACATTGTCTCCACAAAAGGGAATATATCAATCAAAAGCTTCCTGAGACACAAAGCGTATCCTTTAAAGTATATCATTATGGAAATGTTTAGACTGTGTTGTTCTCTCATTTTAAAGCACTCAAGGATGCCTCATGGTGTGATGAACAGTACATAAATATAATTTGTTCCTGCTCAGTGCTTTTACACGGGGGACTCTTCTGCACTTGAAGGACATTAGAATGTATTCACTGTAGTAAGAGTTGTTTTACATATATATCTCTGCAATGAAGCCTGCTTGATGAACACAGCCATCTGCCGAATTTGCTCTTTCACAAATGTGCTAATAATTAGCGATAATTGTAATATTAATATAGCCAAATGCACAAGATCATCATTATATTTCTAGAAGTGGAAAGTACACAGAACATTTCAGTATTGTCTGCACAGATGCAGTCGCTTTCTCTCTACAGTCTTCCTACATTGATAGTATGATGATTTGCAAACATTGTGATTCAATTGCTGCTGTATATACTGTAGATCAGTGATTTTCAACCTTTTTTTACCCGCGGCACACCAAACAATATTTTAAAATTGTCAAGGCGCACCATCAGTTCCCCACAGAAAAAAAACTAAAAACACACATTGGCCCTCACAGTAAAAACAACAACACACACACATTGGCCTACACAGAAAAAAACAATCACATTGCTTCCCACATAAGTCATGTTGCTCCCTACATAAATCCTATTGCTCCCCACATAAATCAATCACGTTGCTCCCCACATAAATCCTATTGCTAGTGCTACCCACATGAATTATTCACATTATTCCTCCATAAATCCTTATTCTCCCCACATAAATCCTATTTTTCCCCACAGGAGAAATAAAATAACAAATATTAGCCCCTACCGGTCAGCTTTCCTCCTCCCTGTCCCTCAGTGGTGGGGGTTGTTTATAGTGGAGTGCTGCGAATACTGAGCAGTGGGCGGTCGTGCAGGTGTGGATGTGGGTGGGCAAGGAAAGCGGTGGATGCAGGCAGGAACTGGAAGATGTGTATGCAGGCAGGTGGGCTGGCTGGGTTGTGAGACGCGGCGTCCGTGACCTATGATATCACACCGTTTTCAAAGCATAGGTCACGGCTGGAGCATGACTGATCCTCTAAGAGGAGCCCGGGCCAACAGTTCACTCTGAAAGTGGAGGAAGCTGCTCTGGCTCCGCGGCACACCTTGCAACTGGTCGCGGCACACTAGTGTGCCACGGCACACTGGTTGAAAAAGCCTGCTGTAGATAAACATGACAAATAAGTGATCAGCATCTCTTTAACACAAAGGGTATACTTGGCAAATGGTGGAGAGCCTTTTTAATGGTGAAGTCTCAGGGAGGCCAATCCCGGGCCTTTTTTTTAATCCCGGGTAACGGGACTGAAAAATGATCAATCCAGGGGTTCTTGGGTTACCCAGGATTGGGTTGAAGATTTTAAAATTAAAATCTTATGTGCCCCCCCCTTCCTGGACCCATCCAGCCCACAGAACTCACTATCCTCTGGGAGTGGGAGTGTGGGTGGGCTCACTTGCTGAAGGAGGCAAAGTGTGGTCCGGGCAGCATGAGCGGCTGGAGGCAGACTGCACAGCATGGGTCAGGGGGATCCAGGAGGAGGGAGCTGGGCAGCGTCTAAGCCTCCTGAGTATGCTCAACGCTGGCATAGAAAAACAAGGGGGCTTTCTAATCCTGAAATCTCCGATTGAATCCTTGCCAATTTTAGGACTAAATCCCAGGATCCCGACGATCCCGGGATTGGCCACCCTAGTCTCAGTGATGGGGCTTGTTTTCACTTCTTTCAATACAAGAAATAAAGCATGTTAATAATCAATGCCTTAAAATGATTAATTTAGAAAATCAATACATATTGGTTTTTACTTTATTTAATTATTTTTATTTCTTTTTTTTTCTACTTTAGTGGAATTGATTGCCGGATCACGCATACACACACTTTAGAGACTGGTCTGGCAAAGTAGTAACTCTTGTCCAATATTGCGGAGTATGCAAGTAATATTTTACTCTATGAGGAAGCTCCAGTGACGAGCGAAACTAGTCAGAGGAAAGAAGGGACATCTGATGACAAAATCATTCATTGCGGTTATCACCTAAGAATCACAGCACCACGCCGGACGCCAGCGAAATTTCATCAGCGGCTTCACTTGGGACTGCAGCGGCATTTCATACGTTGGGGGCCGGAGACGTCCGGAGCTCCCTAGCCGCACCTGAGCGGCAGTGCAGTGTATCTCCAGCTGGATCCGTCTACGTGTAAGACGTAGGGTGAGAGTTTTTACCATTTAGCTAGCCTGATAAGGCAATCAGGAACTGTTACTATTATCTATGCAAAAGGAATTGCTTGAGACTTTGTAACAACGAGTGTTCAGTGTAATAACACAAGGAGCCGTTTTGAGACTTTGTAACAACAAGCGGTGATTACTACATCTGATTATTCCGTCTCTCTACAAGCAGTTAGTGGACAATCTGAGAATACTGATTTGCACATCAATTAATAAGTATATCCCCTATTGCACATATTGTGGTTATTATATACGCATGAGAGCTGATCTATATTTTATTTTAGGTGCATATAGAAAGCCGGCTTTTGAAAAATAAGATTTTACTTACCGGTAAATCTATTTCTCGTAGTCCGTAGTGGATGCTGGGGACTCCGTAAGGACCATGGGGAATAGACGGGCTCCGCAGGAGACAGGGCACTTTAAGAAAGAATTAGGATACTGGTGTGCACTTGCTCCTCCCTCTATGTCCCTCTTCCAGACCTCAGTTAAGGAAACTGTGCCCGGAAGAGCTGACAGTACAAGGAAAGGATTTTGGAATCCAGGGTAAGACTCATACCAGCCACACCAATCACACCGTATAACTCGTGATAAACTTACCCAGTTAACAGTATGAACAACAACAGAGCATCAGATAACCCTGATGCAACTATAACATAACCCTTATTTAAGCATTAACTATATACAAGTATTGCAGAAGAAGTCCGCACTTGGGACGGGCTCCCAGCATCCACTACGGACTACGAGAAATAGATTTACCGGTAAGTAAAATCTTATTTTCTCTAACGTCCTAGTGGATGCTGGGGACTCCGTAAGGACCATGGGGATTATACCAAAACTCCCAAACGGGCGGGAGAGTGCGGATGACTCTGCAGCACCGAATGAGCAAACACAAGGTCCTCCTCAGCCAGGGTATCAAACTTGTAGATTTTTGCAAAAGTGTTTGAACCTGACCAACTAGCCGCTCGGCAAAGCTGTAATGCCGAGACCCCTCGGGCAGCCGCCCAAGAAGAGCCCACCTTCCCTGTGGAGAGGGCTTTTACTGATTTTGGAAGCGGCAATCCAGCCACAGAATGAGCCTGCTGAATCGTGTTACAGATCCAGCGAGCAATAGTTTGCTTTGAAGCAGGAGCACCCAGCTTGTTGGATGCATACAGGATAAACAGCGATACAGTTTTCCTGACTCTAGCCGTTCTGGCTACATAAACCTTCAAAGCCCTGACTACATCTAGTAATTCGGAATCCTCCAAGTCACGAGTAGCCACAGGCACCACAATAGGTTGGTTCATATGAAAAGATGACACCACTTTTGGCAGAAATTGCGGACGAGTCCGCAATTCTACCCTGTCCATATGGAAAACCAGATAGGGGCTTTTATGTGACAAAGCCGCCAATTCTGACACACGCCTAGCCGAAGCCAGGGCTAATAGCATGACCACCTTCCACGTGAGATATTTTAACTCCACGGTTTTAAGTGGCTCAAACCAGTGTGATTTCAGGAAACTCAACACCACGTTAAGATCCCAAGGTGCCACTGGAGGCACAAACGGGGGCTGAATATGCAGCACTCCCTTTACAAACATCTGAACTTCAGGAAGAGAAGCCAGTTCTTTTTGAAAGAAAATGGATAGGGCCGAAATCTGGACCTTAATGGACCCCAATTTTAGGCCCAAAGTCACTACCGACTGTAGGAAGTGAAGGAAACGGCCCAGCTGGAATTCCTCTGTAGGGGCATTCCTGGCCTCACACCAAGCAACATATTTTCGCCATATACGGTGATAATGTTTAGCCGTCACGTCCTTCCTAGCCTTTATCAGCGTAGGAATAACCTCATCCGGAATGCCTTTTTCTGCTAGGATCCGGCGTTCAACCGCCATGCCGTCAAACGCAGCCGCGGTAAGTCTTGGAACAGACAGGGCCCTTGTTGCAACAGATCCTGTCTTAGAGGCAGAGGCCATGGGTCCTCTGTGAGCATTTCTTGCAGCTCTGGATACCAAGTCCTACTTGGCCAATCCGGAACAATGAGTATTGTTCTCACTCCTCTTTTTCTTATGATTCTCAGCACCTTGGGTATGAGAGGAAGAGGAGGAAACACATAAACCGACTGGAACACCCACGGTGTCACTAGTGCGTCTACAGCTATCGCCTGAGGGTCTCTTGACCTGGCGCAATACCTCTGTAGCTTTTTGTTGAGGCTGGATGCCATCATGTCCACCTGTGGCAGTTCCCATCGCCTTGCAATCTGCGTGAAGACTTCCTGATGAAGTCCCCACTCTCCCGGGTGGAGGTCGTGCCTGCTGAGGAAGTCTGCTTCCCAGTTGTCCACTCCCGGAATGAACACTGCTGACAGTGCTCGTACGTGATTCTCCGCCCATCGAAGAATTCTGGTGGCTTCCGCCATCGCCACCCTGCTGCTTGTGCCACTTGGCGGTTTACATGAGCCACTGCGGTGATGTTGTCTGATTGAGTCAGCACTGATTGGTTGCGAAGCAGGGTCTCCGCTTGACTTAGGGCGTTGTATATGGCCCTTAGTTCCAGGATATTGATGTGAAGGCAAGTCTCCTGACTTGACCACAGACCCTGGAAATTTCTTCCCTGTGTGACTGCCCCCCACCCTCGGAGGCTTGCATCCGTGGTCACCAGGACCCAGTACTGAATGCTGAATCTGCGGCCCTCGAGAAGGTGAGCACTCTGCAGCCACCACAGAAGAGACACCCTGGCCCTGGGGGATAGGGTGATCAGCCGATGCATCTGTAGATGCGATCCGGACCACTTGTCCAACAGATCCCATTGAAAGGTCCTCGCATGGAACCTGCCGGAGGGAATGGCCTCGTATGACGCCACCATCTTTCCCAGGACTCGCGTGCAGTGATGCACCGACACCTGTTTTGGTTTTAAGAGGTCTCTGACCAGTGTCCGGAGCTCCTGAGCCTTCTCCGTCGGGAGAAAAACCTTCTTCTGGTCTGTGTCCAGAATCATGCCCAGGAAGGGCAGACGCGTCGTAGGAATCAGCTGCGACTTTGGAATATTCAGAATCCAGCCGTGCTGTTGTAACACTTCCCGAGAGCGTGCTACGCTGATCAGCAACTGCTCTCTGGACCTCGCCTTTATGAGGAGATCGTCCAAGTATGGGATAATTGTGACTCCTTGCTTTCGCAGGAGCACCATCATTTCTGCCATTACCTTGGTAAATATTCTCGGTGCCGTGGACAGACCAAACGGCAACGTCTGGAATTGGTAATGACAATCCTGTACCACAAATCTGAGGTACTCCTGATGAGGTGGATAAATTGGGACATGAAGGTAAGCATCCTTTATGTCCAGAGACACCATACAATCCCCCTCCTCCAGGCTTGCAATGACCGCTCTGAGCGATTACATCTTGAACTTAAACTTTTCGGGTATATGTTCAGGGATTTTAAATTCAATATGGGTCTGACCGAACCGTCCGGTTTCGGTACCACAAACATTGTCGAATAGTAACCCCTTCCCTGTTGAAGGAGGGGAACCTTTACCACCACCTGCTGGAGATACAATTTGTGAATTGCAACTAACACTATTTCCCTCTCTATGGGGGAAGCTGGCAGGGCCGATTTGAGGTAACGGTGAGGGGGCACTTCTTCGAATTCCAGCTTGTATCCCTGAGACACAATCTCTATAGCCCAGGGATCCACCTGTGAGTGAACCCACTTGTGGCTGAAATTCCGGAGACGCACCCCCACCGGGCCTGGCTCCGCCTGTGGAGCCCCAGCGTCATGCGGTGGATTTAGTGGAAGCAGGGGAGGACTTCTGTTCCGGGGAACTAGCTGTATTGAGCAGCTTCTTTCCTCTACCCCTGCCTCTGGCAAGAAAGGACGCACCTCGGACTTTCTTGCCTTTTTGTAATCAAAAGGACTGCATTTGGTAATACGGTGCTTTCTTAGGTTGTGAGGGAATATATGGCAAAAAATTTGACTTTCCAGCCGTAGCTGTGGAGACCAGGTCCGAGAGACCGTCCCCAAACAATTCCTCACCCTTGTAAGATAAAACCTCCATGTGCCTTTTTGAGTCGGCATCGCCTGTCCATTGCCGAGTCCACAGGACCCTTCTGGCAGAAATCGACATTGCATTTATTCTAGAGCCCAGTAGGCTAATGTCTCTTTGGGCATCTCTCATATATAGGACAGCGTCTTTTATATGCCACAGGGTCAGTACTATAGTATCCTTGTCCAAGGTATCAGGTTCCTCAGATAAGGTATCTGTCCATGCTGCTACAGCACTACACATCCAGGCCGATGCAATTGCTGGCCTTAGTAGGGTACCTGAATGTGTATAAATGGACTTCAGGATACCCTCCTGCTTTCTATCCGCAGCATCTTTTAGGGTGGCCGTATCCTGTGATGGCAGGGCTACCCTCTTGGATAAGCGTGTTAAAGCTTTGTCTACCCTAGGGGAGGATTCCCAGCGTAACCTGTCCGTTGGCGGGAAAGGATACGCCATAAGCATCCGTTTGGAAATCTGCAGTTTTCTATCTGGAGATTCCCAAGCTTTTTCACATAACTCATTTAACTCATGTGAAGGGGGAAAGGTCACCTCTTGCCTTTTTTCCCCATACATATAAAACCCTCTTGTCAGGGACTGGGGTTTCCTCTGTGATGTGTAACACATCTTTCATTGCTATAATCATGTAGCAGATGGCTTTAGCCATTTTAGGCTGCAACTTTGCATCATCGCCATCGACACTGGAGTCAGAATCCGTGTCGATATCTGTGTCAACAATTTGGGATAGTGGGCGCTTCTGAGACCCTGACGGCCTCTGCGCTGTAGGATCAGGCATGGGTTGAGAACCTGACTGTCCCAAGGCTTCAGCTTTATCCAACCTTTTATGCAAGGAATTAACATTATCATTTAAAACCTTCCACATATCCATCCAATCGGGTGTCGACGGCGACCCTACATTCATTTGTACCCGCTCTGTTTCCACATAGCCTTCCTCGTCAAACATGCCGACACAAGCGTACCGACACACCACACACACAGGGGATGCTCTATTTGAAGACAGTTCCCCCACAAGGCCTTTTGGAGAGACAGAGAGAGAGTATGTCAGCACACACCCCAGCGCTATATGACCCAGGAATCACACAGTAACTTAGTGTTAACCCAGTAGCTGCTGTATATACTGTTTTTGCGCCAAATTTATGTGCCCCCCCCCCCTCTCTTTTTACCCTCTTTCTACCGTGATTCTGCAGGGGAGAGCCTGGGGAGCTTCCTCTCAGCGGAGCTGTGGAGAGAAAATGGCGCTGGTGAGTGCTGAGGAAGAAGCCCCGCCCCCTCAGCGGCGGGCTTCTTTCCCGCGTTTTGTGTGTAAAATAATGGCGGGGGCTCATGCATATATACAGTGCCCAACTGTATATATGCTGCTTTTTGCCAAGAGGTTCCCAATTGCTGCCCAGGGCGCCCCCCCCTGCGCCCTGCACCCTACAGTGACCGGAGTGTGTGGGTTTAGTGTGGGAGCACAGCTGCAGTGCTGTGCGCTACCTCATATGAAGAGTGAAGACTGGAGTCTTCTGCCGCCGATTTCGAAGTCTTCTTGCTTCTCACGCCGGCTTCTGTCTTCTGGCTCTGCGAGGGGGACGGCGGCGTGGCTCCGGGATCGGACGACCAAGGGTGCGTTCCTGTGTATGATCCCTCTGGAGCTAATGGTGTCCAGTAGCCTAAGAAGCAGGACCTATCTTCAGTGAGTAGGGCTGCTTCGCTCCCCTCAGTCCCACGTAGCAGAGAGTCTGTTGCCAGCAGATCTCTCTGAAAATAAAAAATCCTAACAAAATACTTTCTTTTTAGCAAGCTCAGGAGAGCTCACTAAGGTGCACTCAGCTCGTCCGGGCACAGATTCAAACTGAGGTCTGGAGGAGGGACATAGAGTGAGGAGCCAGTGCACACCAGTATCCTAATTCTTTCTTAAAGTGCCCTGTCTCCTGCGGAGCCCGTCTATTCCCCATGGTCCTTACGGAGTCCCCAGCATCCACTAGGACGTTAGAGAAATAAGAATTAATTAGAGTTAAATTTATATATGCATATGATAGCTTTTTTATTAGATTAAGAATTTTATGTGGTTCCATCTACTAATTAGAGATTTATGTGATTAATCTAATCCGGAATAAAAAGGTGTTTTTATGTATACATGTGAATTCACTTTATTTGGAGTCTGGAAGGTTCTTAAATAGCGCAGAGTGTTCTTTTCTTATATTATGCAAGTAAGAAGTCAATGAAACCAAAATTATATTTTATTATATATCAACACCTGTATATTGCATTTGTATATAACATATATGTGTGTATATATATATATATATATATATATGTATATACACACTATATGGACAAAACTATTTGGCCACACCTTTTAATTATTGAATTCAGGTGTTTCAATCGAACCCATTGCCACAGGTGTATAAAATCAAGCACCTAACCATGCAGTCTCCATTTGCAAACATGTGTGATACAAAATGGGTCATTCTGAAGAGCTCAGTGACATCAAACGTTCTACTGTGATAGGATGCCACCTTTGCAATAAGATGGCTCATGGAAGTTCATCCCTGCTGGATATTCCATGTAAGTGATATTATTAAAAAGTGGAAGTGTTTAGGAACAACAGCAACTCAGCCACAAAGCGGAAGACCACATAAAATCACAGAGTGGGCTAAACAACTGCTGAGGCGCATGGTGTATAAAAGTTGCCAATGCTCTGCTGATTCCTTAGCTGATAAGTTCCGAACTTCCACTGGCATTGATGTATGCACAAAAACTGTGTGGCTTAATGGAATGGGTTTCCATGGCCGAGCAGCTGCATGCAAGCCTCACATCACCAAGTCCAACGCCAAGTATTGGACAAAGTGGTGTAAAGCACACTGACACTGGACTGTGGACCAATGGATAGGTGTTCTTTGGAGTGACAAAGCATGCTTCTCTTTTTGGCAGTCAGATGGGTGAGTCAGGGTTTGGCAGATGCCAGGAGAATGTTACCTGCCTGACATTATGTCAACTGTGAAATTTGGTGAAGGAGGGATAATAGTATGGGGCTGTTTTTCAGGGTTTGGACTAGGCCCCTTATCTCCAGTGAAAGGCAATCTTAATGCTTTAGCATACCAAGACAATTTGGACAATGTTATACATCCAACTTTGTGGAAACAGTTTGGTGAAGGCCTTTTTCTATTCCAACATGACTGTGCCCCAGTGCACAAAGCAAGGACTATAAAGACATCATTTGATGAGTTCAGTATGAAAGAACTTGCCTGGCCTACACAGAGCCCTGACCTCAGCCCCATTCAGCACCTTTGGGATGAACTGGAATGGAGATTGCAAGCCAGGCCTACTCGTCCAACATCAGTGCCTGACCTCATAAATGCTCCACAGAATGCATGGGCACAAATTCACTCAGAAATACTCCAAAATCTTGTTGAAAGCTTTCCAAGAAGAGTGGAAGCTGTTATAGCTGCAAAAAGGGGACTAACTCCATATTAAAGTATATGTATTTGAATACAATGTCATTACAATCCCTGTTGGCATAATAGTCAGAGGTCCGAATACTTTTGTCCATATAGTGTATGTAATGCTGACTAATATACAGTACATAGAATAACTGGAATGCGTATACTTCCATGGCTTAGCCAGATAAAGTACAACATAGCATTAAAACTCTCCACCAAAATGCAATTTAAGCCACAGTTTCATGTAATAAACACAGTGGGAGATCTGTCTTTTTTAATTAAATATCCTATCTTTAATGATTTTTGTATGGATTTGCAACTCTCAATACCAGAAAAAGCACATTGCTATTTAAATGTCCACTTTTTCTAAACTAAAAAAATATATAAAAGATTGTCATAGACCTTACAATCACATAAATCATTGAACTATTAAATGATTATTTGCAAAATTGCTATGGAAATCTCTAAAATGTATCTCACTGGTTTCAGACAGTCAAGATTGTTTAAATTAGAGATGTGCGGGGTCAGATTTACTCGGTTCTTAACAACAAAATTAACACGAGTTCAGATTTATCTGGATAATTCCTATTGGTTATCCAAAACACGTGACATCCGAGAGCCAATAAAATGCCGTTTTGAGATTCGGGTAAAACAGGGTAAATCTGGATAAATCCAAACCCGCACATCTCTAGTTTGAATTCAAGTGATTATATACAAGGTCCAGTCAAATTGCTATTACCACCTCCTACATTTGACCTTGGCAGTGCATAGCCCATGAAGTACGTCATGTGTCGTGCGCTAGCTAGTTTAACATATTGAGTGGCTGATTGGTAAGTGTACATAAAGTAGTTTACCTAACCAACCGCTTGGTTGGTGTGAGTGGTGTCTGGCTTAGGGGGGTCTGGACCCAGGTAATAATGTTGCATACCAATTTCCCAGGTTTGCCTGCTATGCAATTGGGTCTGATCCATTGCCCAGCCTGAATTGTGTGACATCACACAATATGAACTGGAAAGCACTGTAATGTGTCAATATCTGATCTGCTCGTTGTAATGTAGAGAGCATTGTAATGTGTCAATATCTGATCTGCTCGTTGTAATGTGTAGAGAACTGTAATGTTAAATAATAAGAACTGGGGCACTGTAATGTGCACAATATGAAATAGAGGTCACTCTAATGTGGCATAATATAAAATGGGGCCACTATGCCATAATGTGAATTGGGGATACTGTGTGGAATAATGTGTACAATGTGACATAATGTGGACTACGATGGTTCATAAAATAAACAAGGGCACTACTATGGGGCATAATATTAACTAGACACTATTACAGGTTATACATTTAATAACTGCTGTTTGGAGGTATCTCTCAAGAATCATTTGGACAAAGGCCCCTTCAATACATTTCTATGGGGCCTATAAAGTTCTAGTTATGCCCCGGTGTGCGAGTGTCAGTCAGCAGCTTGGACACTCGTGTACTCAGCTTTTGTTCTACACATGATAAAATGTGTTTTACACTAACATAGACATCCAGATAAAGTATAACACATCATTAAAAATTCTGGGCCATTATGATACATTGTAAATTGTATTACCCCAAAGAAAGGTTTAAAGACACATACAGTAAAGGTCATTCTGACTGCTATCACAAAGATAAAAACATTTTGTGGGCAATTCAGCTGCAGGCATTCAGACCATTTTTCCAGAAACTCGCAGCCACAAAAATCTTTTTTTTTTTTTTTTTTTTTACACAGCCCATAGAGGTGCTCTACCATAATTCTCAACAATGTACACATTTATGTACATCACCCAGTATTGAATCTCCCCTATTAATGTTACTAACCTGTAGCAACAAAAGCACGTTACTTATACAAACACCCATACCAATAATCTGCATTCAGAGGGTGCATTCAGTTAGCCACGATAATGCATTTTCACAATAAATTATTGAGGTCCTATTAGTGGCAAAAATGTATTGGCGAAAAGTCTCCATTGGGTTTACCGCAAATTTCTCTTCACCATCTCTGAGCAGGTAGTGCAAAATCCCTATTTTAAGGTAAAAATTTGAGGATTTTGTTTAGAACCCCTGGGACACCTCCTTGAATGACTAATTAGGCACTTAGAAGTTTTTTATTATTATTTGAAATTGCCCAATAATGACAGGTCATTGTTTGGGGTCAAAAAATCTAAAGTTATGGAAATTGGAGTACTAGGTATGGGACAGGTATATTGGGGTGCTTTTTGAGTGGGACAAGTGTTTTAAGGCTTGCAGATGGGAGTAATTGGTCCGTTTCCACTTTTAACATTTTTTTTAAAGTCCCCTAAAATTACCCAAATATATATTTATACCCAATTGTATGCATCCCAAATTTAATGAGAGCATCTATTTTGCTGAAAAAAATAGCTTTCAATCACTATTTCAATTTAAAAATAAATGCATAAAACAGCCATTTGACCCAATTGAATTACACAAAATAGTTTTATTATGTCCACTAATAGACTTCTATAATGGTTTCTTATATTAGTTTGACATTTTTGGAGGTATAGGCAGATTTCCCCATTTTCTCCTATACTTATCTCTGCTTTTGCCGGCTAGAATTATCGCTGAAATCCCCATTTTGGAATAGGATAGGTGCGATAAAAGGGAGCACGCAGGCTGCAATAAGCGGATTTTTCGGGAGAAGGTGTGATATCGGGTGTAGTATGGTATGCCGACGGCCGGGCTTCTGGCGACCAGCATACCGGCGCCGGGAGCCTGATCGCCGGCATACCGACAGCGTGGCGAGCGCAAATGAGCTCCTTGCGGGCTCGCTGCGCTGTGGGCATGGTGGCGCACTATGCGCGCCACGCTATTTATTCTACCTCCAGGGGGGTCGTAGACCCCCACGAGGGAGAATATGTGTCGGTATGCCGGGTGTCGGGACTCCGGCGCCGGTATACTGTGTGCTGCGATCCCGACATTCGGCAACCAGAAGACCACCCATGATATCATTAGCCGCAATCAAGGATCACGTTATCATGGCTAAATGGATATTGGATAGCCCCATAATTATAATCTTAGAGGGTACCCATTGCTTTTTCTTTTTATTAGACATGGCAAACAGCTATTGTCTCATCTTGTAATAATTGTTCTAGTGTAATTCACGTCAAATTAGGAACAAGCAAACGTTTAGATAATGCATACAGTACATACAGTACTCATAAAACATAAAAGACAATTATCAAAGTTTGTAGAACAAGCACAGAACTTCTACATGGTTTCAATACAAAAGATTGATCAGTTGTTATACAAAAGAAGAATTACAGTATAGGAAAGACATTTATGTTACATATTTATTTGCTAAACAAAAAAAAGTATCTATATGAATCAGTTGGATCATCAAACAAAATCTAACAGTGAAAAGTTGTATTTTGCTCTAATTTGAGATATCTGCAGCAAAAATAGTTAAATCTTCAACCTTCTTGTAGCATCAAACCGTGATTAATAGCAAAGCTAAAGAGTGAATGGTTCTGCAGAGCAGGCTCATTTTATATAAATTACACTTCATTCCTAAATCAGCAGCGCAGGTTTAAATATATAGTCTTTAAAAGGAGAAAAAGAAACAGTCTTAAACAGGAGAAAAACACTGTTGTGTGAGACTGCTACAAAGTTACACTACTTTTAATATTAATTTAAACATTCAAATAAATCCTCATTGTCGGTAAACCTTTCTAATTGCTCATAAGGGCACAGCTACACTGCTTTAACAAATTTAAATACATTGCATAACATTACGTTGCATGTCATTACATTGATCTGCTGTGTACATTTAAAACTGGGGAAGTCAGAATAAACTGGAGAGCTGCAAGGCTATATGGCCATTTACAGATGAATGACAGTTTAGCTGAGTTGAACTGAAAAGAAAACATTCTTACTGTTTAGGATTTTGGCAGAATGCTGCTGGTTTCAGCAGCCCAAAACAAATTTGTAAAATAAGCAGTGAGCAATTAGAATGCTGGGTTGCAAAGGGACCCAAACAATAGGTTAAATAACAAACTGATGTGGACGGTAGTTAGAGATGGCTGAGATCTGCCCTGTGCCACCTGTCACACTATTTAATGATCTTCTTAAAAATATAAAACAATGTGCAGTTAGCACTTTTTTTTAAACTCAAAATCACACTAAGTAGTATGTACAAAGTTGTGAAGGCAGTGGATAATTACAGAGTAGTATTGAGGAGTGTAAGCACACTGTGCACAACTTGCTTCATTTCTGAAAACATTGGTGAAAAAGTGCTGGGATATGTGTCTAACAGCAAGAATGATGCCAAATATACCGGGAATACAGCTAATCCGAGCTGGCAGATAACCACAAACGAGACCAATACAGCAAAAAAGTGAATCTTTTCCAGAACCAGAAGATGAAGGAGACCTAGGGCCTAATTCAGAGCTGATCGCTGCAACGGCAGCAATCACACCCTGAAGCCTATTGTGTAGTGCGCACGCACAACAGCTGCACTGCATGTGCGCACACAGTGAGATGCGAAAGCATTTCACTGGTGCAATTGCCTCTGCCTGATTGACAGGCAGAGGCGGTCACGGGGTGGGAGTGGTGTTTGAACGCCATGGGGGGCGTGGTCTGGACAACGCAGGCGTGTCCGGACCATTGCTGGGGCAGGCCACCGCAGCTGTGTGACATCACACGCAGCCACTGCAGCCCAAAACATGGCAGGTAGCCATCTGCCTCCACAGCTAGGTTGCGTAGGCAGGGGGCTATGCGCCGGGTGCGAAAGCATCACCGCCATGCGTTGGTTTCGCACCTCTGTGGAGGTGGGGGGCTTGGCATGTGGGGTGGACTAATCCTGTGCTGGGCGTCCCCCGCATGTCTCTGATTCTGATCGTAGATGTGCGTTTTTTTCGCACTTCTACAATCAGCTCTGAGTCGGGCCCTTAGTAAAAATGTGCAGGACAGTCATGGCAGCCAACAGGTGACAGTCTGAAGAGTCTACAATGACTAGTTCACCTTTCATGTGTCCAACTTCCACTGTCTCCTCCATCCATACTGCATCACTGCATGGAAATGCAAATAGTTGCTCTATTATTGGGGGCTGAAAATGCTGCTACTTTACTGTGGCCCCATGCCCTTTCCCCGCCAGCAGTTACAATTATTATTCTACTACAGTACAGTATGTATCAATCATTCCGTAATTGTAATTGTAATTGTATATAATTTGTTGCTTTCATGTACAGTGCTGTAAAATACGCTGACACTTAGAAATAAAAGACACCCATAATACTTTAATAATAGTAGTATAAAAAAGTGTATGGAAAACAAAGTAGTGTGGCAATCATAAAATAGTATATGGAAAACATAAAGCACCGTGGTAAGTATAAAATAGTGTATGGAAAACATAAAGCACCTGGGTAAGTATAAAATAGTGTATGGAAAACATAAAGCAGTGTGGTAAGTATAAAATAGTGTATGGAAAACATAAAGCACCTGGGTAAGTATAAAATAGTGCATGGAAAACATAAAGCACCGTGGTAAGTATAAAATAGTGTATGGAAAACATAAAGCACCGTGGTAAGTATAAAATAGTGTATGGAAAACATAAAGCATTGTGGTAAGTATAAAATAGTGTATGGAAAACATAAAGCAGTTTGGTAAGCATAAAATAGTGCATGGAAAACATAAAGCGGTGTGGTAAGTATAAAATAGTGTATGGAAAACATAAAGCACCGTGGTAAGTATAAAATAGTGTATGGAAAACATAAAGCATTGTGGTAAGTATAAAATAGTGTATGGAAAACATAAAGCAGTTTGGTAAGCATAAAATAGTGAATGGAAAACATAAAGCGGTGTGGTAAGTATAAAATAGTGTATGGAAAACATAAAGCGGTGTGGTAAGTATAAAATAGTGTATGGAAAACATAAAGCACCGTGGTAAGCATAAAATAGTGTATGGAAAACATAAAGCACCGTGGTAAGCATAAAATAGTGTATGGAAAACATAAAGCAGTGTGGTAAGTATAAAATAGTGTATGGAAAACATAAAGCACCTGGGTAAGTATAAAATAGTGCATGGAAAACATAAAGCACCGTGGTAAGTATAAAATAGTGTACAGAAAACATAAAGCACTGTGGTAAGTATAAAATAGTGTATGGAAAGCATAAAGCACTGTGGTAAGTATAAAATAGTGTATGGAAAACATAAAGCGGTGTGGTAATTATAAAATAGTGTATGGAAAACATAAAGCAGTTTGGTAAGCATAAAATAGTGCATGGAAAACATAAAGCGGTGTGGTAAGTATAAAATAGTGTATGGAAACCATAAAGCACCGTGGTAAGTATAAAATAGTGTATGGAAAACATAAAGCACTGTGGTAATTCTAAAATAGCGTATGGAAAACATAAAGCACCGTGGTATGTATAAAATAGTGTATGGAAAACATAAAGCGGTGTGGAAGTATAAAATAGTGTATGGAAAACATAAAGCACCGTGGTAAGTATAAAATAGTGTATGGAAAACATAAAGCGGTGTGGTAAGTATAAAATAATGTATGGAAAACATAAAGCACCGTGGTAATTATAAAATAGTGTATGGAAAACATAAAGCACCGTGGTAAGTATAAAATAGTGTATGGAAAACATAAAGCGGTGTGGTAAGCATAAAATAGTGTATGGGAAACATAAAGCACCGTGGTAAGTATAAAATAGTGTATGGAAAACATAAAGCAGTGTGGTAAGCATAAAATAGTGTATGGAAAACATAAAGCAGTGTGGTAAGCATAAAATAGTGTATGGAAAACATAAAGCACTGTGGTAAGCATAAAATAGTGCATGGAAAATATAAAACAGTGTGGGAGGTAAAATAATTTAATGAAAACAAATTAGTTTGTGGTATTGTAGGCATAAAATAGTTTGTGGTAGGCGTAAATTATTTGGTGGAAAACAAAATAACCGGTGGTATGAAATAGTTTGTGGTAAACATGAAATAGTTTGTGGAAAACATAATAGTTTGTGATAGGCATAAAATAGTTTGTGGTAGGCGTAAATTATTTCGTGGAAAACATAAAATAACCGGTGGTATGAAATAGTTTGTGGTAAACATGAAATAGTTTGTGGAAAACATAATAGTTTGTGGTAAGCATGAAGTGGTTTGTGGAAAATATATAATAGTTTGTGGAAAACATATAATAGTTTGTGGTAAGCATAAAATAGTTTGTGGAAAATATATAATAGTTTGTGGAAAACATATAATAGTTTGTGGTAAGCATGAAATAGTTTGTGGAAAATATATAATAGTTTGTGGATAACATATAATAGTTTGTGGAATGCATAAAATAGTTGGTGGAAAATATATAATAGTTTGTGGATAACATATAATAGTTTGTGGAATGCATAAAATAGTTGGTGGAAAACAACATAACTGGTGGTAAGCATGAAATAGATTGTGGTAAACAAGACAGTCAGGACTCAGTAATCCTAAATATCCAGACACATTTATATTTAAAGTGGAAGGTTGAGAGGACCAATTAGGACTGAAACATTGATGCAGAATACAGTAAATCAATTTTATCTCTGAAGAGGATCTCCTAAGAAGACCTGAGTTGTGCAAGTTTTATTCTTGGATATCTGCCAGCCACTGAATTTGTGCACTCAGGACAGGTAATGTATTTGCTACTATTGCTTGAGTGTCCTATGAAGTGTTTAGTTGTGTATACTTTTCTGATGCATTCTTATTCACTCTGAGATTATACAAGAAGGTATTGTGTGTTTAGTG
Source organism: Pseudophryne corroboree (assembly GCF_028390025.1). Taxonomy (NCBI): domain Eukaryota; kingdom Metazoa; phylum Chordata; class Amphibia; order Anura; family Myobatrachidae; genus Pseudophryne; species Pseudophryne corroboree. The sequence goes on along the minus strand of NC_086449.1, from coordinate 658,118,511 downwards.
TACAATTATTTGTTTTATGCACATTTGTGTAACGGTTATACTATTACATTTCTAGATGCATATATAATTCTTGCGAGAGCTACTACCATAGAAATCACAACATCTTCTATGATTCTTATGCGTGGTCAAGGATTAGGTGTGAAATTCTTATGCTATATGTTACTTCAGCTTATCTTTGAGCCAAAATCTTGTTAATAAGTAACACTAGTCACATACCCATTCCTGTGCCTGGTGTCTCGCCAGTACTCACAAGAGCTCTAATATACTGTAAAACCAATGACAGCTATTTAGGTGGTACTGTAAAGACCAATGCTTCACCTACTTATACAGTGTACTGATTTATTATTACAAATTTATGTCATAATTATTAACATTTTTTTTGCATACATTGGGGGGAATTCAATTGCCTATTGTAATTTATTGCAGGCTAATTGGTCCCCTGGGGCTATACAATTAGCCCCGAAGTGGCAGCCGCGGCAGCTGCTGAGACTCAAAAAATGTTTTCCCAGTATTTAGGCTTTTTCCTAAATGAATAGCCTTAACCCCCCCCCCCACACACACACACACACACACACACACACACACAAAACCTCCCGTTTTCACACCCAAATAAATATTGTGTCTAACTGAATTCCCCCCATTATATCCACCTGTGGACAAGCCACCTTAGTGTCCATGGCATTTCCCCATACTGAGCCACAGTAAACACACTACACTAAATGTAACCCAGTAAACAACATAAATTAATTTCTCAAACATTATTTTCATCTGGTAACTTTCCGGAATGTAAACATGATGAAAAGGTAGTTGCTGGTAGAAGATGCATACGTGACAGTACAAATACCTTTTGCACAATCTGCTCCATGGAATCCTGGGAAACAATGGCAGACTCCTGACACACATTCCCCGTTCCCATCACAATTCCGAGGGCAATCCTGAACAGAATCTAGAAAAGAAAAAAATATATCTAAATATATGTATATGTAAGACATTCATATTATTCATATCAAATCAGAAAATATTATAAACCCCTTAACAGCTGAGGGCCGTCCAGTTAATCTCATTCAGTAAAATCAAAATTTTTTTGTCTGCGCTTATTTAAAAGCAGCTCAGATAAAATGGATAATTGTAGGTTAAAACGAGCGCTAAATTATGCATGTAGAAAGTGAGTGTGGCACCTGTAAAAAAGAATAATGATTAATACTTAAAAACTGCGTCCAGCGGGAGAAGGATGTTGTAGAAAAGACGGAAATAGCGACGTCAGTTCGGGTCCGCAAAGCGGCGTAGATGTTCTTGTCTGTGATACCACTTGTCCACCAATGAGTTTCGTGCTGTTCAGAGAACTTTAAAAAAAAAAAAAGTGCTCTGAACAGCACGAAACTGACGTTGCTATTTTCGGCTTTTCTACAACATCCTTCTACCACTGGACGCAGCGGTGAGAGCCGCGACTCACAAAGCCGGCCACGGACAGCCCTCACAGCAATACCAACGGCTGAGGAATCCCCGTGGGTAAGTTAGGGACAGTTAGATTCCGGACTTTTATATCTATATCTGGATACCACCAACCTAACCATTTCTCAAAAGAGCTGTAAACAGAAGTTTTTAAGTATTAATCATTATTCTTTTTTACAGGTGCCACACTCACTTTCTACATGCATAATTTAGTGCTCGTTTTAACCTATAATCTCATTCAGTGACAAACAATTATACTTAACATCTAAAATAAAGACTCGGAGACTTGAATTTGGCAGAAAAACTTGATGGCTATTTATTTATAAGTAGTAAACTAATAAATCTAAAAGTAGAGTAAAGAAATTAAGAGTATGGTGGCCAGAAAGGACGGTAGTAACAGTCCACACCAAAAGATCGATACAAACCCAGCCAAGTCACAACACTGAAACGCTAAACAAAGGTATCCACCCAACCTCCACTTGACTTCCCACCCGTCCGGGTGGTGAGGCTGCCCCCGTTAAGGTGATCCAGCAGATATTATAACAGTCATCGAAGGTGAGCGTACCCAAAATAATTAGCAAAATCAACCAACAGGTAACAATCCGTTCTTTCCTGCCACTGTAACTGTCGAATCCCAACGACAAACACCTCAACATAACAAAAACAAAGGGAGGGAGGGAGGGAAAATCTTCTAGAAAAGAGGCTGACCTAACTGACAGCTCCCTTACAACAACTCAGGGACAGCCCCTACCCTCTGCACCCAAAGGCCACTAAAAACCTGATGTTTCCCTGCCCCCAGCCTGAGGGGTTTAACCCTCTCCTGTCCTATTCTGTACTTTCACTCTCCATATGTATGCAAAGAAAGCAGCATCACTTTAGTAGACTTGAATAAACAGTAACTGGGGATGCGTGAAAAAATCAGAAAACATGCGTTGCCCTAAGTGTATGCGCTGAGGTGCTGTTGCAATTCATTCAGACGGAAAGTGATGGGTGTTCCAAGGCAGTGACTGGGGAGTGGCTAAGTCCGTTCAGTGGACGTATAATGGGAGTGTCGCAGCTGTGTCAAAGCTACATTCACAGTCGCAAGCATAGGAAGCCATGGTCAGATGGAGATGTTTTATATGTAGATGTTTTATATGTGTGTATGTATATATATATATATATATATATATATACACAGTATATAGCGAGAGAGTTGCAATTGCCTTCCATCCAGGTGCTTCTTCAATGGTCCAAAGGGATGGTAATCACTTGGTGCCAGATTAGGGCTGTAGGGAGGATGTTCCAGTACCTCTCAATGGTAGTGCCGTAAAACTGAAGCTTGTGGTTATCTGAGTGTGACCTAGCGTAATCGACGCCTGTTTGCAGCAACCTAGGTCATTTTCAACAAATTGCCCTCCGCAACTGGCTCAATGTGTCACAATAACGGTCAGCATTTACGTTTCTCCCTAAGTGAGGAAATCAACAAGAAGCATGCCCTTGTGGACCTTCCTTGCTGATGGAGTTGTTTTGAATTTCTTTGAAGATGGGGACGATGCATTTTTCCATGTCATGGATGTTTGCTTCATCTTCGGTGTCACATGATGCACCCGTGTGTCATCGCCTGTAACAATATGCTGCAGGAACTGCACTCCCTCCTCATGGTACCGTGTCAAGTCCACAAGATACAGTCCCATCCTATTGGTTTTGTGAACTTCTGTGGGTTACTTCGGTACCCAGCGTGAACACTTTTCCTTGCACCCCAGTTGCTTATGAAGATGTTGTGCACAGTAGACATGTCTTGAAAAAAGAGCAATGCTAACAAAAAACTGCAATTGCCTGTGATTTACTAACACTGCTGATACCCAGTGCCATCCATTCATATATATAAAACACTTTTCTGGACTGTGAAATATGAGAGTCATTATTATGTGAATGTATGATTGTCCTGATTGAACTGTCTGCCAGGACCCTCTCAGAGCAATGGTCCCTTTTTCATTATTGGAATAAGGAGTACAGCAAACACTTCAGCTTTCTCAGACAGTCTCATCAATGTCAATACATGTGAATTTTTCTGTTCTCTTCCTGGGTGTTCTACGGGATCCTGGTGGTCAGGATGCTGGCAGTCACATGAATGACACTAGCATCCTGGCCATGAGAATGCCAACAAGAGTGGGGTAATTGTTTTACCCCTCCCTTGCCCCATACCCTAATCCCAACCTGCTTGGAATTGTGGCTAGGGCTAAGATAGTAGGGGTGGCAGTTAGGGCTAAGACTCTGGGGGTGGGGGTTACTATGGGTAACGTCCATTATAGTGCTTACCCCTAACTCCCCCCCCCCCTCTCCTGGGTCCTAAGCCTAACATGGGACCCGATACACTCGGGTGTTCTGGCTCCGGGATTACAAGTGGTGTCGGGATCCCGGCGTTGATCACATGACTGCTGTCATCCCCTGTGCTGGGATCTTTGTGACAATACAGAGTTTAGACTTTGAGGTTAGAATAACATTCATATTATGAGATACACATATAGGGAACAATTTGGGCAGCATAAAAAAAAGAGACAAACTTAATATACAATAACTATTCTTCATGATCTCATTGGGTTGTAGAAGAGTGATTCATAACAATAACTTACTATAATAAGTAAGGAGATACATGGATATTTCTGGGAAATGTAAGACTGTGCATGATCAGAAACTACAATGTGTTGCACTCATACTCTGCCTCATGCTATAGTGGTGTTCAGGCTTATGCCCTATCATGCTGCTACAGGTGTATAGGTACTAGTATGAAGAAACATATATATGTAAAACAGTCAGATGAGTGGCAAATATACCTCAGAGGGTGATCTAATCTATGGGGAAACTTAAATGTTGCTCTATAATTCTTCATGAATACAATAAGCTGCACTACAATGGTTAGTATTGGTCCTGTACAGTGCAGGACTATGGGATTGATTCTGATCAGGGCACTAGGTATGGAGCCTGTTTGTTCTCCCCATGTGATGTGGGTGTATGAACTCCAATGGGGCAGGGATTGATGCAAATTGTGAAATATTCTCTGCAGAGCATTGCATAATATCTAGGCTCTTATAAATAAAGGAAAAAATAGTAACCTAAGCATTTATATTAATTATGTTATTAAATGTAAAACCACTAATTTCATCTGAAACAGCAAAACAATTCCTCATTACCCTTTTATTTTTCATACTTTGTTGCTCAAACCATTTCCCATCCCCAGATACTTCTTAAATCGGTTACATTTTGTCTTTTATCTTTAACCACTGTAATCTTTCCAAATGAGCCTCCACATAGTAAAACTGCACTTCAGATTGCATTCTATGCTGTGTTAATGGGGAGGTTTACTATACACTGTATTTTGCAATTGAAGCAATTGATTTATTAGATAAAGAGATTCAATTTACGTTTCAGACTTGAATTCCAGTGGCTCATTATAACAATGATCATCATGATTTTCTTGAGACCTACAGAACCTTTATTTCCCAGCTATATCAATCCTAAGCCTCAGGAAGCTGGTCCCCAAATGATGACATAAACAAGAACCTACATGTAGAAATTAATTGGGTAATATCTGTGCATACTCATAAATACAACTACAGTAGTAAAAAGTCTCTGTGGCACTGTGGTTACATGTCTGCCACCAGTCTTGCTGCTTACCCCACTTACAGTAGGTACGTCAGATAAGCGTCAGTGCTGGTCTGCTAACATATAAATGTATGGAGTAATTGCAAGTCTATCATAGCTTCCTTCTGTATCAGGAAACAGACTATTTCTTCCATCATACTTGCCTACTCTACTGAAATGGCCGGGAGCACCCGAAAAAGTGGGCAAGTCTCCTAAAACTTGCTCGCACCCTACCCCTGCAACTGCCTGCACGGGAGTAATAGTGGGTGGAGTGATGACATGATTTGCACAATTGTAGCTCCGCTCCCCGCTTTGCAATGCCGGTAATGTAGGTTTTGCATAGCCGGATATGGGGTTCGGATGATGTGATTGCGTCTCCATGACCCCAGACTGCCCCTTTTTGTAGAGCTCCGCCTCCTGGTGAGCCGACCTTGTTGCTCCTTTCGGGAGGAGCAGCCAAAAAGTCAGCATGTATCCAATTCTCCCATTTCTAACGCTAGTCACAAATGTCCACATCTGCGTGGTAATTTGGAATGTGTGGCCAGATAGATCTGATAGCTTATAAATTATATTTGCACCCGTCATTACACTAAAAATGCCCCAATCATAAACCTTTATTGGTTATAAGTAGAAGATATATGGTAAAAAATAACCATGAACACTTTTATAGTGCGCGGCTCTGCTGCTAATTGCTGTCTGTAGATGTTTTGAAGTTGACTTGTGCAAGTAAGCACCTGATTTTTTTTTTTTACATACTGTACAGCTCTAAACTCACGTGTTGGAGAAATCCAGAACCTCAGCAAAGTTAGCCACCAACGGCATTGTCTGTAAAACCTTCTGTAGGAGTGAGGTTTTGTCTTAAAAAGCCAAGTGAAATCATCAGGTACCAAAAAGGTAGTTATTCACTTGAGCTTCTACTGCAGCTCTATTACATGATAATCGTCCCCTACAGGTGGCAAAATTTAGAACGCACTCATAACTGTGATATCACTGGCCCTGTCATTGTCTCAATCAATCAATGCACAGCAAACATGACAAATGGATAACAACTCTTTGCCTCCTTTTATAAAAAGCACAACTCCATAGGCTGGATCAATCACAGTATAGGGGTGAGCAGCAACATGCTATGGAGACATGGGGATAAAGAGGAAATATTACACTGGGTTTGTTACAATACGTACTGTATGCCCCAAAGTTATTTGATATTAAGTCTTACCGACCTATTAAAAAAGCCTCAGGTCAGCATGAATACTGTATTATTTAAATAAAAAAGTGGTATTAATAATGCACAAAAACAAACTTTGCCTAAATCCCAAGGGTATTAGTAAGGGTCAGTTTTGAGTCCAAATCTTGATTGGTGCATAGTAAACACTGTTTCTTGCTGAGATAAAAATAAATATAATATCCTAATTTAATTGAATTTATTTAATTTTATTACATCAATTACAGTTAATATTCAGAGGCCTATGCGCAGAAGTCGGCTTAATACATTTGTCCAGGATGATGATAACAGAATAAGGTATCTAATTCTGAAACTAAGAAAAGGGCTTTTTTCCAGCATTTTACTGCAACATGCCTACAATTCCATCTCTCAGTGCAGAGAAATTACTCATCTCTTCACCTTTTCCTTTCCCCACAGGCCAGTAACCCCATAGGTGTCAATGGGGGCTGCGCACACACGATTATTTATACTGCATAGCTGAGAGACGCCAAGCTTCTCTCAAAAACATTATGCCATTTCAGGCTGGCATTATGCCTAATTGCATGGGCGATAAGCAGGCAAAAGACCGTTCTTTTCCTGCCTTTATTCGGGGCATTGCTTTAATGGGTCTCCTTGACCCGTTCTGCGCATGTGCGGGTAGGCATTTGTAAAAGACAGCAAAGGCAAGACTAAATAGATACCTAAATACATGCTTTATTTTCATAATTATGTTTAAAAATACAGTATTTATTATTTTAAATGACTGAAAATTTATTTTTATGCTTGATTTACATTTGAGTTTTTAATTTTTGATTAGTGGATTGAAAGCCCAACTCTATGTTCACACCTGTACACAACTTAGGAGACAATGGCCTGCAAAGCAGTAGCGTAACTCTTACCACTCCAGGCGGGATGTGGGTATCATCCAGCATTCGGGATGCCAGCGGTCACGTGACCGACACCAGAATCCCAACACCACTCAGTATCCCGATGACGGAACACTGGAACGCTGACATCCTGGTGGTAAGTATCCGGGCAAGTGTTAGAGTTAGGACCCAGAAGGGTGGGGGTTTAGGGTTAAGCACTAAAGCAGTGGTGGCCAACCTGTGGCTCTTGAGCCACATGCGGCTCTTTCTCTATTCAAATGTGGCTCCCGACACTTGAGGTCACGTGACCACAACAGATCCGGAAACACTACAAGGACTGAGAACTGAGGGAGTCAGATACCCACCGGCAAACAGAGCACACATAAGGGCCTGCTGCAATGGCATGAGTTGAGGAAAGGGGTGCAGTGACACATGAGGATAGGCTGGAGTTACACAAGGGGGAGCTGGTTGGAGTGACACAGGAGGGTGCCTGCTAGAGTGACACAGGAGGGTACCTGCTAGAGTGACACAGGAGGGTGCTGACAGGAGTGACATATGGGGGAGCTTAAGTGTATTATGTCAATCTGGCTTTTTCAATATATTTTACATGGATCTGGCTTTAAAAATGTATTTTATGTGGACCTGGATTTTTCAAAAATGTTATGTGGAAGTGGCTTTTTCAATGTATTTTATACCAGGGGTATGGCCTAGCAGGCACAAGGCCACATCCCATTTTTGCACACACACCTTCAGTTTGATGTCGGCTCTTAGATGTATCTAACAAGATTTTGTGGCTCTTTGTCTCTGACTGTTTAGCCACCCCTGCACTAGAGGAGTAGATTAGCCATAAGCGCCACTCCCCCCGAGTCTTAGCCCTAGCCATCAACCCCACTATCTCATCCCTAGCCGCCACCCCATGTGGGTTGGGGTTAGGGTAGGGGCCATGGGAGGAGTAAATTAATTACCCTGTCCCCTGTCAGCATCCTAATTGTCCGGATGCCGGTTTTGGTCATGTGACTGCCAGCATCCCAACCGCTGGGATCCTGTATCACATCCCTCCCAGCTGGTGTCACTAATTAAATTCTTCTTTGATAAATTACAAAACAATATAAGATAAAAAAAAATATATAAATTCTCTCAGTTTGATATTGAACAGAATAGGTTTTATCAGCTATTAGCTTAATCCAACACTAACTATTGTACAATGTGTATTTTCCGTATCTATTAATGTCTTTTAAATACATTTTTGTTTTGAGTGTCGAATGCATTAAAGATAATTATCATGTCAAACTATGTCAATTACAATTTATCTGCAAATGTAAACATTTTACTTTCGAGATTAGTAAAGACCAATCATAAAAATGAATTGTTGGGAAAAATAACAGTGTACATAAAGCAAACTTACTCCTGCCTTTCTATCGTTCATCTTACCATAAAACAAAAATACGGTATAGCTTATTCCTATACAAATACATAGCCGAGTATAATGCCAGTCAAGGCTTTTAGCAATATATATTCTTGCCAAGAGACATGTTAATGACGAAAGAAAAGAAAAAATACTGACATAGCTTGTTTTAAAGACGTGTCACACTATTTGCACATCGTGATTTTCATCTAACCAAGCTCTCCGCTCCTTTGCTTGAAAGCACAAGAAGGTGGTTTTTTCAATATCCAAAGGTGTACTTAGTGCGATCTTGGGTTGACATATGTCTGCTGCTCCCTCTCTTATTGTTGATCACAGAGTGCACAGGCTTTCAGCTTTTCCATTGCCCTTGATAGGAAAAAAAGTTCTGATAATAGGCATATGTGCAAGAGCCTCTGAACTGAATGAAATGCTGTTTCTTTCTCTTGATATCTGTCCAATTACTGTCATTGGCTTCTCTAGATGCCTACCTGGCTATTAGAGCAGCTACCTCTGACTTCTCAATTGTGGTTAGTCCAAGCCCATTTTCTAAATGTCTGTGCTCCATACACGTGAAAAGAACTGACCCCGCCCCTCTTCCCTAAGGTTGATTTCCTTATAATTAACATGCACTGCTAGTTTTCACAGATACAGGTTACGAAAACCTGAAATTGCAATATCTGTGAACAGAGAAGTATGTACCTATATGTATATTTCAGTGAGTGATGTTGTAGTTCATAGAAACCACCAGTTTGAACATATGAAAATAATATTTAAGGCTTATTTGAACATACAGTAAGTAACCAAAACTACATTACAGTGCATTGCAGCACTTATCCATCCAGAACATTATATATCCATGTTGGCCACTTTTTAAACAAATGAATTGTTCTACAAAGCTCATTGTGAAAATCCTTTTGTAACCAGCTTAATATAGCTTGTAATGTTACTAACATAAATATTGGGCACATTAAAATGACTAAACAGTATATGCCAAACTTTCATAAACCAAAGTGAAACCTCTCTTATGAAGTGGCTTGTAGATGGTTCATAAGAAAAGCAATAAAGCAAAGTGTGTTTGCCTTAGCAAATTAGCAAAACTGAAGCCTGAGATTTGTTGACTTTGAATTATTGCCACTTGTTAGGCATTGCAAAGCAGACGTATGTATAATAATTACTGAAGTGACGGAATCAGCCCAAGGCGTCTAGTCCCTCAGGTTCACAAGTGGGTACATAGAACAGAGATAGCTGATAATCACACACACAAGAGAAATGTAAAAATAAATTATGCACCTTGTCTTGTATGTACACAAACATCCATACATTCTATGCACAGTATAGCAGAGAAATAAATAGTTAAATCAAAAAGTCTGGGTGTTGTGAAGTGTTAAAAAAAAATGTTTTCCCTGTAAACCATTTTGCTATAGTTTGTTTGTTGAAATTCCGGCCTCCCACGAGGTTCTGTGTTACATAATTTATTATATTTTGCCATCTGATAGTTGCCATCAGGACTCAGTAAATACTAAGGGGGAGATGTATCAAACCTTGGATAGAGATAAAGTGGAGAGAAATAAAGCACCAGCCAATCAGCTCCTAACTTATTTTTTTTTATAAAATACCCTACAACATAACAATTAGGAGCTAGTTGGTTAATACGTCTCTCCAACGTATGATATATATTGGGTAATTATGGGACAAAAACCTTGCTCAATTTTGCTTGCACCTCTATGGGCTGCAGGCTTAAACAAGAGGTTGTTATCCCAGATTACCTCATACAACAAACTTATTTGTCACTGCATTTAGAAAAAGAATAGTTGCAAATAAATCTGTTTTTAGAAAAGTATAAGAACCATTTCTAAAAATATAGTCAGTGACAATTAAGCTACATTTTGTGACATATTTCTATAATTGTCTGTTTAGAGATTAAACTCAGAAATACTTACCAGAAATTATATTTGTAAGTTGTATGTATTAAACAGTAATATTTTAATAGTCTAGATGTGACCTGGTTTTCTGTATCAAAATAGCTGCTATGTTGTGTCCTGAATGAGACCTGGTGGGGAGATCCTTTATGATATTCTTTGGAATCAGAGACCAAGATAACAATCTCATATCAGTCGTAAAAGGTTATATGCTAAAGCTTCAAGATTCACTCCCCAAGTAACCAGATCTTTCAAACCAGGTCAATATGTGTAATTCCTGACTAGGTTATGGGAACATCCCTTAAAAGGACTTTTGTATCTATCTGGGTTGTCCAAACTAGGAGACAGGTACTTGGAAGTGAGTGACTGATTCATTCATGTCCAGCAACAAGAGAGGTAAAACCCAAGGATGAGGGCTTTTTCTGTGGAGTGACTGCCAGGGAATAAGAATGAGCTGAAAACAACATCAAGTGCTCACTACATGGAGGGAAGTCATATGTATTATATGCATTATAATCTGTTATCCATATTTTGTCATCTTTTTCTGTAATCAAAAACCTTGGAATATTTGTTGGATTAAAACATTCTTTAATCTAGCGCATTCTCTGTGTTTCTTGTCAAAACTGAGAGCCTGTGAGGTGAAAGCTACGTACCTATATGTAAGTGTAAAATATTAATATTTTTGTGGAGAACCAAAAGACTCCAGTAACTTTTTTTTGGTTGTGGTAGAGGTATTTTGTATTTTTCCTATGTGACCAAAGTACGCACCTATCACGACCCAGCTGTCTTAGATTGCGATATCTGAGGACATGCTTGATATCATGATGATGTGTTTTTCATATGTATAATAGAAGTCACAATATTTAGCAATGGATGTAACTGTCTCCTATTCTATGCATCCTGAAGGCAATATAACAGTTTAGTGCCAAGAAAAATCCTTAACTTGTTATATATATATTACTACATGTACCACCCCCTTGTGGACTATTTTGGTGGTACACCTAGGATGGGGAAGGGTCCAAGAAGTTAAACAAGATATGCTAGAGATTAGATGATGGCAGAAGGTGGACCTAGTCACTATCCGTACACAGCGGGGAGCTTTTGGTATGAGGAGAGTTGAGAAGTCTGGAGGCACCTGCAGCGCTGGGAGGCTCACTATTGAAGGACAGCTAGTGGTGGAAGTTCAGTGTCCACGGGTAAAGCAAATCCCGTAGTAGCAAGCACCGTAAGAACAACGGCGTCCCGAGGATCCGGTGAGCTCCATAGTTTGGTACATCTATAGAACCAGACGTATATTCCGTTATTCCTGCTGAAATTGCCCCATGCATTTTTAAGAAAGGAGATTTACCGTGCAGGCCAATCTAGCAGGTCGCTCATTTCACCCGCTGGGTGAAATGAGCGCCCCCCCCCCCCGTCTCCCCCCGCACGCTCAGCACACATCACGCTGTGCTGAGCGGTGGGAGAGATGTGTGCTGAGCGGTTCGATCAGCACACAGCTCTCCCAAATCGGGCCGTGAGTATTGGCCTTATGTTTGATCCTATCTCTTTAGAGATTAGATGTAACAGATTAGTGTGCCAATTCAGTTAGATGCTATATCTGGCGATGTGCAGTGTGCATAATTCCAGTACATATGGTATGCTAACACAGTACAGTTTTCTGGGGTGTAGTATGTTATGCCGGCGGTCGGGCTCCCAGCGGCCAGCATACCGGTGCCGGAATCCCGACTGCCACCATACCGACAGCTGGGTGAGCGCAAATGAGCCCCTTGCGGGCACGGGGGCGTGCTACGCGCGCCACGCTATCTATTCTTCCTCCAGGGGGGTAATGGACCCCCAAGAGGGAGAAAAGCTGTTGGTATGCCGGCTGTCGGGATTCTGTATGCTGGTCGTTGGGAGCCCGGCTGCCGACAAACTGAAGACCACCCATTTTACTGTGCAGCCGTATGGGTCTGAAAGATAATATGGAACATGTAGAACTCTGCTGATGGCATTCAAATGGCATTACAACAGCACATCACCAGCATTTCCTTTACATTGCATCTAATTGACTTGACCCCTAAAAGTAAATTCCAAGGAATTAGGAATGAGATCAAGGGGTGTATTTACTAAGCAATGGATTTTTAAAAACCTTATTTTTTGCATATTTTGCCTGCCAGATTTGAAAGGTCAAATTGTTTTATGCAAAACAAACTTGATTTTGCATTTACTGTTATTGCCCCTTTAAATATGGCAAACAAAATGAGCAAAATTTGTGGGTTTTGAAAATCCAGTGCTTCGTAAATAGACCTCTGAGTGTGGAAAATTGGGTCCTCCAATATGTGTCTTTACCCAGCACGGAAAAGAGGAGCTTGCAAGCTGGGTTTTTGAAGGATCGCCCAACCTGTGAGAGAAGAGAGAGACAGAAGTAGAGAATACTTAGTTTATGGCTAGTACAGAAGAGACAGCAGGGCCGGATTAACAAGGGGGCGGATGGAGCTGCAGCTCCAGGCCGCCCCATCAAAATAGGCCCACAGCTTCTGCTGTGCTGCTGTACACAGGATTTTTTTTATTTCCTGTTACAGTGGCCACTTAAGGCCCCACCCACTCAAATAGCCATCCCTCTTTCCTGCCCGGGGATGAAAAACGGGTATAATAATGTTGCTAATGGGGGCGCAGCAGAAGGCTTCACCTGCCCTCCCTGCGCCGCACCTCGCTTCCTGCACGGAAGCACCGCGATTTCAAATCAAATCCCGCTGTGTGACATGCAACAGGCGCTGCCCTAGCATCCTGCATAACCGCTGCAGCAGCTGAGCTCAGCTCCGTGATGGCAGTCTTGATTGTTGTGACTGATCTACCCGGCTGCTGCTAATCAGTGACAGGCTGCAGTTACTTCTGATCATGGAAGGGGTGTCAGTGTCCAGCAGTGATGTACACAGCCCCGGTGACATCCAAAAGGAATAAACAATGTGTTGCTGCGAGAGGTGGCACTCAGAGGACTTCTCATAAAGAAACACACTGCACAACCTCAAGTACAGTACTGACATTTCAGAAATTTACTTCCTTCTTCAGCGTACTCTGACACACATTTAGGGCACACACATTAGGGAGATGGGACAGCCGTACACAATTATTATATATGTATGTGTATCAGGGCCGTAACTAGCGGTGTGCTCACAGTGCCTGGCACACAGGCAGTGTGGCCTTGTAGCCTGCAGTACCTGATTATGGAGGACCCCTCTTGAGTCCCGATGTCCTCTTCTGAGTCCGCAGCGTTAGAAGATTGCTGCTCCAGAGGCCGAACGCAAGTATACAATACAAAACACACACACACACACACACGTGCAAAAGTGTAAAAGGAGGCTCTAGCTGGTGCAATGTGTAAAAGGTAGATCTACCTGGTGCAATGTGCAAAAGTGTCTATACCTGGAGTAATGTATATAAGGGGCTCTACCTGGTGTAATGTGTATAAGTAGAGATACTGTGCAACATAATTTGAATAATGGAGACTACTATGTTGCGTAATATGAATTGGTATAATTTTGTGGATACGCCCCTATATTTTTGCTGGGCACCTCCTGCATGCACTGACCCTGCTTTAAATATGTAAGGGGGGGCACCTATGCTCTTTCTGGCACAGGGCACCAAGATGTCTAGTTACGGCTCTGATGAGCATTGAAGGGGAATGTAGGGTAGTCTGATAATACTTGGTGAGGACTGAGGACTATTGAAGGGATTTGGGGGATGAATGGGAAAGATTAAAAAATTCATATAAATATGGATTTGGTATGTTATGCAACATTTATCATGTTGATACTGGTGATACGTTGACATGATTAGAATGTCAATATAACAATCCCGCTGGATCAGAAATCTCTTTACCTGGTCTGGCAGCTCCAGCAGTGTCTACTGGTCCAGCAGTGTGGAGCTATCTAAACGGGGTCAGCCGATACGGAATTCAAGCAGTGAGTCACTAGCCCTAATCCTTCCCCCTGCAGCCTAAGCCTAATGTTGGCATTCTTCAAAATGTTGACTTTTCATATGCCAACATTGTGAACATCATAACTGTTGACATTAACTACAAGATTGTAAGCTCCTCAGAGCAGGGCCCTCTTTCCTCTTGTTGTCAAAACCCTCTACTCGACACATTTCACTCACAGCTCTCTCCTACTCAGCAACCATCTTTACCTGCTTTTTCTCCTGCTGGTAAAGGCTCATCTCAATCTATGGCCACCAGCTCCTAGTAGTACGCTGATTACTCACTCGCTACTTCCATCTAAGCTGTATTATGCTTTAAGAATTGTGGTGCTCTTTGTTACCGGTACTCTATGTTTGTTATTTATTTTCTGTAATGTTAAGTTTTGTCTCCCTGTGCTGTTCTGTGTACGGCGCTGTGAAATACTTGTGGCGCCTTATAAATAAAATGTAATAATAATAATAACATCGTGATTTTTGACATGGTGACTGCACCCCATAAATACTATACACACTGTATTGCCAACAATTCATAGTATGCCACACAGTTGTAGCAATGCATTGCAACCAAAATGTTGCCCATCAATATTAAAATGTTTCCTTCTCAGTAATCAGCAATATGTCCAAAAAATCCTAGAGCAAACATTAATATGGTGTTTAGATATAATATATTCTCACCAAAATTGACTCCAACCTGGGCAGAGTGGGGGGCTGCCACTGGCTGTTCTGCTTGGTCCCTGCCACCTTGTCCCTGCAGCTGGCCAGGTCCCGGCACCTGCACCATGTAACTAATAAATACTGGGACCGGCGCACAGGCAGTAGCGGTGGCGGTACTGCGCATGCACAAAACCCAGCTTTTATAGACTGCATCAACTGCAGCCCATAGAAGCTGGCTAGGCAGGGAGTGGCTTTCTATAAGAAGCCAGCTCTCTGCTAATCACAGCCCGTACTGGCAGTCCCAGAGGGAGGAAACACCTCCCAATGGGACTGCCTGTCTTGCGGATGACTAGCAGGTAGGATTTCAAACAAGAAGTCACTTCCAGTCACAGTGTAGCCGGTGCATCTGACCCACTGACATGAGCTGAGCTGGCGGATTTTACTGGGCGGGGCTGCAGTCATATGTAAATTCCGTGACTGGTTCTCACTATGGTGCATATTTATTAACCAATTCTGTCCTTGAAATATATGAAAACTGCTGTTTCCACATGTTTAAAAACAGAATGGTTGGAGGATTAAGGTTTTTGAAGGGGGTGCTGGTCACACCCTACGGCACAGACCACACCTCCACAACCTTCATATCACTAGTAACACCCCTGCAGCGCTGATCACACCCCTTGCTGCAGCACATAATTGGCCCTTCATAAATTTCAGCTCCAGGCCCATGTGAACCTTAATCTTGCACTGAGAGACAGTGATAAATAATAATTATATTGAAACAAGTCACTTTATTGTACAGTAGTGATTTATCTTGCTGTGCATTATGAGGTGTGACTTTGTAAAGATGATGCATGTAGAAATGTAGCACTATAGTTAAAAGAGTTTATATTAGTCACCATAGAAGACGACATGACACTCAGTCAAGGGCGTAGCTACCATAGGTGCAGGCAGTGCAGCTGCTATGGGGCCCAGAGCAGAGAGGTGCCCACCTTCCCTGTCACAGTTACATGTGTTATATACAAGGGCATAGCTACCATAGGTGCAGGCAGTGCAGCTGTTATGGGGCCCAGAGCTGAGAGGTGCCCACCTTCCCTGTCACAGTTATATGTGTTATATACAAGGGCGTAGCTACCATAGGTGCAGGCAGTGCAGCTGTTATGGGGCCCAGAGCTGAGAGGGGCCCACCTTCCCTGTCACAGTTACATGTGTTATATACAAGGGCATAGCTACCATAGGTGCAGGCAAGGTGCAGGCAGTGCAGCTGCTATGGGGCCCAGAGCTGAGAGGGGCCCACCTTCCCTGTCAAAGTTACATGTGTTACATACATTTTTCACCATTAGTATACATACAGTAAGGGCCCTTACAACTTTTGCCTTGGGGCCTACAATATATCTAGTTATGCCCTGGTCCTAGTCACTGTAATGTGGTATAAAATGAACTGAAGTGTATTATAATGTGGCATACTATAAACTGTGGACACTGTATGTCATAATGTGAATTGGGGGTACTGTATAATAGAAATGTGTACTGGCATAATGCCCTACAATGTGACATAACTTTAACTAAGGCACTAATGTGTCTCAGAAAATCAACTAGAGCACACAATAAACAACTGCTGCGGAGAAGTGTATCTCTAGAAGCATTAGGACAGGAGCCCCTTCAAAATGTTGCTATGGGCCCCCCAACGTTCTGGCTATGCCCCTGCACGCAGTATCACTATAATCTGTGCCAGTGCACTATTCCATCTGACTCAGGCTCAGTATTACACCTGCATGTGCCAGGACTCCTTTGTTCATTTTGAACGAAATGTCTGGTTTTGGCTGAGCTGGCATTCCCTCTGTCATTAGTGTTGGTTATGTGTTTCAGGGGCAGATGTATTAACCTGGAGAAGGTATAAGGAAGTGATAAACCAGTGATATGTGCAAGGTGATAAGGGCACCAGCCAATCAGCTCCAATATGTAAATTAACAGTTAAGATCTGATTGGCTGGTTCCTTTATCACCTTGCACCTATCACTGGTTTATCCCTTCCTTATGTCTTCTCCAGGTTAATACATCAGCCCCTCAGTCCTGTATAAATCATTTGCTTTTTCAAAAAGTTTAAAGGTAACCGTTAACATCTGCCTTGTGCTACTGAAATGAGAATATACACAAATACACACTCTGAATAAGCACAATTTGGGTGCACAAAGTATATACACACCACCAATGTTTCTGTGCTGGGGGTGAAATATGGAACTTGTCTAAGTTCACACTCTTTATGTGTGATCACAGAACACCGTCACATACTGTATGCTGCTAAGAACTCCCTCCTAAAAATAACAAAAGCTATGAGTTTTTATATTATTAGACACATGGAAGATATACATAAACCAAATTATCAACTACATATAATCAACCATCAAAACTTAAATGTACCTAAGACAACTGTATTGAATGATACAATCTCTTTGTCCTTCCCATCATTGTAAAAGGCCAAATGCCAGATTCCAATATCCAAGTACTGGACAAACACAGCCTCATTTTGCACCAAGGTCTGGATACTGCGACGTTCTCTCGGGGCTTCTATAACACTCCACTTCTCCTTGCCGTCCAAGCGCTCCATGAAGTCGTACTGTAAGGAGAGACAATTTCAGGTTAGTTTCATAAGGTGAACAGTATAGTAAAATAAATATATCATTTAAAAACTTAAAAATACTTTTTCGAATATTTATTTATTTCAAAGAGATAAAACTGATAAATGGTTTTTTTTCCCTCTTCTTGATTTTACTGTAAGTATAATGGACTACTAATTATAACAGAGTATCTGATAACTTAAAAAATTGATTGTAATTGTTTCACACAGTGCACAGATTCATGGGCACTTGCACTGAGTACAGCCCGGAGCCTTTGGGTGGTGCTTGTGTTTCCAGTTACCATACTGTATGTAGTAAATAATTGTATTCTGTTTGCAGATTTGAACATGCACAGTGTGTACAATAAATGTGATGGTAGGCAGCAATGTAATATCTCAAAACTTAAAAGTATAAAATTAATAAAACCCGAAGAAATGCGGTATATAAAAATGAGAACAAGCAAGCTGTATTATTTACAGTGTGTGAGATGAGATATATTTTATTGAATTAAAAAAAATATTTAAAATGGACATACAATACTGTTGCATTTGGTGAGGAAAATATATGCAGTGTACACCAGAGGAAACGCAGCAGGCTTTAAATTATTAAAAATAACTCTTAAAAATATACAGATAACTGACTTTTGATTGATGTGTTCACACCATGGCTGGGATGTAATGAAGTCCAAGTCTGTTGACCTTGCGGAATGCCGGGCGAACTTAGATTTTTTTTAAAGGGGTAATAATGTACGAGGCTAAACCATGCCTTGTACATAATTGCCCCTTTTAAAAAAAAACTTCCAAATTCGACTGGCATCACACACAGCTGCCGTTACACTTCATTACACCCCGCCCAGTATATGTAGACCCCCCTCTTTCTGAGCAGTGGTCTTTAATCATGTGTAAGTAAATTCCACTAATTAGTTTATTCTGAACACTTAGCCATAAATTATTCCATATTTTATCACACAAGTTAAACTTCAAAACACAACCAGTTGGGGCTATTTAAAGAGGGCTTAGATACTATGCTCTATTACATGTCCTTCAATACTTTTTTTATTTTCTTTGTATTTAAAAGAAAAATAAGTAAATAACATTAATTGTATGTGTTTTTTAAGTATTAATTGTATATATCATAGGTTTTCCGTGTCATTTGCATGATTTAGTGTTTTAACAGAATTTACGCATATGTGTAAGTGGTTTCACAGGTTTGCAAATTTCATTGTGAAACAGAGCAAAACTGCTTTGAATATTGCTTTTGTCAGAGCTCTAAAGCAGGAAAAGCTGTATCACGTTGCCATGCCTGAATGATGAATCTATTAGAAAATTCACATTAGTAATAAGCCTTGGTTCCCCATTCAGTAGTACTAGAAGGAGGGTAATGTGCTGTTAACAATACATTAGCTTAAATTCAAGTGAATGGAAGTCAATGCACTGCTAACTGTGCATTAGATTTCACAATGAATAAACCCCAAAGTGGATTTGTAAAGTATTCTATAACTACTGTTTTCCATCTAGATTAGTGATACAGAGACACAGGAACAACTGTCAATCTTTGAATCCTTTTGTGAGATCTTGGAAAAATTGTGGAGATTATTTAATGGAGAGTGTGAAGTTTGTGCTGACACATAAAGATCACTATGGGACCTGTATTTTGCTTTCCTACTCAACATTTATTGATCATATTACATACAGAAGTACAGTATCTACAATGTATGCACACATAGACCAATTACATCTTTTTCACATCTATCTATCTATCTATCTATCTATCTATCTATCTATCTATCTACATATGGAACATACATTGTTGGCTTAAGTAGTGCCATGAAGCCTGTCTGTGCAACAAGAACGAGGCACTGTGAAAATGCAGAGTGGTGACTGATGGGAGAAGGTGTTCAAATGAGTCCTCAGCATACAAGAACACCCACACTACTGCCCAATCTTCCATCTGCAGAGAATCTACAAAGAATCTTACTAGGTTCAACACTTGTTTTGTATTTGCATCATGCTGGCGTATTTAGAATGGGTGCAATGTGTGCGGTGCACATGGATTCCCAGGGTCCAAGGGGGCCCACACCGCACACACTGCACCCATGTATTCTTAATACTTACCCTCTGTAGTCTCACGTTGACAGCAGCAGCGCTGCAGAAATCACCAGGAAAATAGCACGTGGCCATTTTCCTTGCGTTTTGTGTATGAGCAGTAAGAAAATAACTGGAAAACTGGCCTCTGCGCCATTTTCCCAGAGAACTGTGCATGCACAGTAGACTCTGGGACAGCGCTAGGATCCCCTAGTGACCCTAGTGCCCAGAGTCTACATCTCTGCTGGCTAGAGAGGAGGGCGCCCAGATGGACTCTGCACATGGGCTTCCTCCTCTCTAGAAGCACCCCTGCATGCAAAGTTCCTCTGTCATCCTGTACACCAAGGAGGAAGCATTTAATGCAACCCAATTTATCTATGGGGCCCATTTATCAATGATCACGTTTGCAATATAACCTGGACGCGATATTGGCTCCCAGGATTGCATTGCAGAATGCAATCATATCGGGTGTATGTATCTCCTGGGGACTATATAATACAAATAGATGACTGCAGTTTGTGTATATTATGTTTATCATTCTCTGTATTGTACCTTGTCACAATGTGATTGGTTCTTACTTGAAAGGGAAGAACAACTAAATAGGTGGACTCTGTATAGTTAGGTTGCAGCTTACAAATCTACTGATGAATGTTTTGTGCTATTTAAAGGGGAAGTAAGAGGACACACTTACCTGTTTTGCCTTGTAAAAGACCCAAGGTTGTGTGGAAACATGTTTGCATTATTCTGGAGGCTTTCTGAGTGGTGGTGAAAATGCTACAGTAGATCATGAAGGTGTGTTTCAGAACCAGGGAATACCTGGTACTCCATGGGATATTTACACCATGCTGAACAGAACTGGTGTTTAACTGTTCTGAAAGCATTGTTGATATGCAGTAAAAGAACACAGTGGGCACCATTATAGAGGACTACCGGATTACAGTCGTCACAATGGAATGTGAACTTTCACATGTTGTGTAGGAGATATTCACTGCCTGCTTCTGACTAAAGGGACACATTCCTAATGGATGGTGTAATGGTTAGTGTTACTGCCTCACAGCACTGATGTCATGGGTTCGATTCCCACCATGGCACTAACTGTTTGGAGTTTGTATATTCTCCCCGTACTTGTGTGGGTTGCCCCTGGGTACTCCGGTTTCCTCCCCAATCCCAAAAATATATACTGGTAGGTTAATTGGCTCCAAACAAAATTAAACCTAGTGTGAATGTGTCTGTGTCTAAATGTTATATGGAATATAGATTGTAAGCTCCACTAGGGCAGGGCCTGATGTTAATGGGCAAATATTCTCTGTAAAGCGCTGTGGCATATGTGTGTGCTATATAAATAACTGGTAATAAATCAAGAAATAAAAATATGTTATTTTTATCTATTGAGCGAATGTGGTTACCTTATTTGTTTTGTTCTATTGTTAATCATAGGGACTATAGGGAACTCATTTAAAGGGTTTTTGATCTATTGGCTCCTTATATGTGTACAGAAGGTTACCATAACAATATTTATTTTTAACTGGTCTATTAGTTACCTGAAATGAACTAGTCTAGTGAACACAAGTTCTAGGAAAGAGTGTTCAAATATGGTAGCAATTACAGAAGACCTTTCTGTTTCCAGGTAGAAAAGGCACCTGTACTCAGTACCATAAAGTACCTTCACAAAACCATAACAGGTGAGGACTGTGCTGGACCCACCCCCTAAACTTATGACATCATGATGGTGGCAGGGGGCAGGGCCACATGATCTGGGAAGTAGAGCTTGCCTAGAGGAACTCTACAGGCTGCAGGGTGCCTGTCTGTAGCTTACATGTGGCTCTGCAGTAGTACTAATGGCTGCAGGGAGCCATCCAGACACCTTGCAAGCCACATGCAGGTGCTGTTTGGAAGCAAAGGTGCCACTCCCCTGGCCCTGCACCCCATGTGATGACACAACTCGCACACCACTAGGTACCGGTCTACAAATCATCACTATTAAGAACTAATAATACTTTTGTTGCTGCAGGCATTTTCATAGACTCTAATGAAGTTGTCCATTCCTGCAAGCTCTGTGTCCCATAATCCCCTTATACACACTCACAGTCCCCCTAAAATAGAAATGTGGGAGCATGGAGAGAGTATAGGTCGGGCCAGGTCGAGCGATCAAATGAAGCAAATGCACATAGTGAGATCCCCCTACATTCCCCTATATTATGCAGGAAGGCATAAACAGTTTATTTTTTACTAGGTACAATAAAGCAAAAGACAATTTTGGAGGTTATAGTGCCTGTAATTTCTACATAATATTAGGAAATCATTTACCTGTGTAATTCGTAATGTAGTCAGTATTCTGGTTTAAATATAATCCATTTGCTTAAATGACTGCATTTTAAATCAAATCATAAGTAGTATACATTTAAAGTTAATTTAATTGAAGACAGGGCTCCAATTAATTAGGTGCATTGAAATTCTCTTTCACAGAAAGGTGTTATATTTCACTATAGCCCAATTAGAATTAACAGTTGCTCTATTCTATTCCATAGATACATAGAATTAACACAACTATCCTGTAAAAAAAAATAAAATTGTAAAATATGCCGGTAGTTTCAATACATCATAAAAGTAATTTCACAACTGAGAGCTTTGTTAAAAGTTTTTTGCGGAAGTACCAGTGATTGAGTCATAAGAAAATCCTAATTACCCTCTGACTTCAGAATGGTCCCCTTGAAATTATTCAGATTTATAGCTCATTACTGCAGCTATATGAATACTTTTACTGCAAAGCTGGTGTAGTAGCTCTTCAAGGTCAAACAATGAATCACTGCCCCCATGAGCTTACAATCTAATTTAGGCACCTGAAGCATAAAAATTCAGAGATAATTCTGAACCAACCATTGTCTAGTCATGTGTCCAAAAATATGTCCTTATCATTCTAATAAAAAATATAAAACATATGAGAAAAGACTCATCATTCTTAAGACACTGCGGCACCTTTGGACTCCAGGCTCCTCCTATCCCTGACACAATAATTTTTTGATTATTGATAATTGTTTGAACAATGTACAAACATCTACTGATTGTCTTATATGTGTTTGGGTCATGTAAACAGGGTATATTTATGTTGACAATTACTTATTCTACTATCAGCAATTGTAGCCATGGAATTGTTTTTCTATTTTCATAGGGACTGACTTATGTTTGCAAGTAAAAGCAAAAAAAAAGTAAGTAACTTTGTGTCTGGAACAAACCATGTTGCAATGCAAGGGGAGCAAATACATTTATGTTTTTTGCTGTACAGGGTAAATACTGCCTGCTTTTGCATGTAGTCCACACATGTTGGACAGCTTTAGTTTTGTAGTAATTGCAGATTGCAGTTTGAATACACCCCACCCAAATTGAAATATCTCTGCACGTGTTACATCTGCCCCACCTGCAGTGCAATATGGGTTTGACCTGTAGCTTGCTTTTTTGCTTTACTTAAGAACATGAGTCAGGCACAGTCTTCCAATCTTCCAAGATATTTTGGATACTTGTGATTCTATGTGATGCTTTCATAAAATTATTAAAAAAATAAAAAAATAGGAGAAATAAATCTTTCGTTAAGTATCTGAAATAAATGTTACTATTATATTACTATTATAATATTACATTACAGTAGTGTAAAACAGGTCTCATTGGCCAACATCTACCTAAAAATATAGATTATATAATGATTTAAAAACAATAATATAACTAGAAAAAAAGACTGCGATCTGTACTCAACCAAACTTCTTTTTTCGGCTGCAATTTCTGGGGGGAAAAGAAGTTTGCAAATATATCATGTCATCTATACAGCACATCAAATGCCGATATATCTTGCCGATATATCGGTACAGCTGCCTGAGTGTTTGGGTGATCCGCCAACCAACCGAGGATTGCTGCCTCGTCAAGTTTGGAAAGTGCTCTTGGGAGAAAGGCAGTATGCAGACATAGAATTATCACTACATTTATCAAGGGGAGAAGATGGCCCCGGTGACCTACTGTACATATCCTGTTTATGATGCCTTTTGTATTATAAGCTTAGCGTTACTGAATGCAGTTAGCTGCAGTCTGATGATAAAATCTAGTCAGTCACAAAATACAGTTATTCTGATTAATTCAGCTCTAATGAACCTATTAGTGTTTTACCGATGGCAGAAAAACAAATAGTTTGAGTGAGTACTAAACAATTTAACAGTAAGTTTGAACATCTATAGCACCATTATCATTGCAAATGCCAAAATTATTCAAGTTAAATGTGACTTGCAAAGCAGAACTGGCAAGAGTCTATGTGAAAACTGGTGGAGAAATGAAGTTATGGCTGGCATTTATGTTTTGTCTTTTCAATAAAACCATCAGTATTTGTCATTGAATAGAAAAAAGGCTTCCCATAGTGTGATTACAAATACTATACAGGCTGTAATAAAGGATGGGTGAGGCATTCAAGAAATCATCTCTAGATACTTTAGCAATAGTGTAACTAGGCTAGTACAATCATACTCTTCTATACCAGAAAGTACATAATAAATCTGTAGAAGTAACCCTTTTGTGCTTCATTTAGTAATGTATGTATTCTTATATCGGAAAATGCCTTATCATCTTGTTCGTGCAGAGTGATTCTACTAAAGCCCTAGAGAAACCTGGTTAATTTCACACAGCTGTATATAGTGGCATAGCCAGCATACGGAATCATGAAGTTGTGAGAAAATGACCCAGTTTTGCTAGAAAGTTATGGTGTTCTCAAAAAAGGCCATTGTGTCTGACAGTGTCAGTGAGCTGACTTGGGCTCCGAGTGTGGGTCTATTTACCCACTTGTCTGGCGTGGTCACATTATTTGTGACCATGCCAGGCTGTGCGTTATCTGACATGGTCACAAATAATGTGACCACTCAAAAACGTAGCGTGGGCGGCTGCTGGAAGATAATCTTCGTGCAGCTGCCAATCACAGAGGGATCTCCCAGCTCCTCTGTCTCCCTGGACCCTCCCCCCCCCCCTGTATCTGCCGTGCGGCTGATGACTGCTGATCAGTCAGCACAGCAGGACACCCTATCCGGCAGCTGCCCGGGAAATGTAAATTAACACCCCTCAGCCCCAAGTGTGTACCGAGATAGTCGTCATGTTCCGATGTTCATTTTTGTCCGATATTAATGTCATTCCGATGAAAAATTATATTTTACAAATGTTTTATTACTTAAATAAATTATTTTAAATACATTTTGAGGAGATGTTCTTAACCTAATTCATTCATTTAAAAAAAAAATCTGAGCTTTTTTTTTCTTTCATTTGGCAGTTAAGTGGTTAAATACCTGCACAATTATGCCCAAATAAAATTTTCTGGACTTTGTATTTTACCAAAGCTGCACAATTCGAGGAGGAACTAGACAGTTGCAGTCCCCATAGTAAATGGTTGGTAAGAGGCTGGCCCTCATGTACCAGCCAGTATGGAAAAATGCATTTACATATGGGACAGACGACTCTCAGTAGCAGATGCTCCCCGGTCTTTACCTACAGTAGCTGTACCGTATGATGTATTCTTTACTAAAACACATTTTCCATTTTCCCAGCCCCCACCTATGTCCCTGCTGTATCAGATTGTAACCATGCTATTTTACACATTGTCATGCAGGTGTAAAAGACTGGAAAAAGAGCAAGAATTCCAGCAGAGCAGCCCTTCCATTAATACAGTATTACTATCAATCATTTCTCAGGCATCAAAAATAGAACTGCCGTAAAAAAGTGAATACATGATTGAATTGATGGGATTGGCAGTGAGGATTGTATTTACTATGGGGGTAATTCCAAGTTGATCGCAGCAGGAACTTTGTTAGCAGTTGGGCAAAACCATGTGCACTGCAGAGGAGGCAGATATAACATGTGCAGAGAGAGTTAGATTTGGGTGTGGTGTGTTCAATCTGTAATCTAATTTGCAGTGTAAAAATAAAGCAGCCAGTATTTACCCTGCACAGAAACAAAATAACCCACCCAAATCTAACTCTTTCTGCACATGTTATATCTGCCTCCCCTGCAGTGCACATGGTTTTGCCCAACTGCTAACAAAATTCCTGCTGCGATCAACTTGGAATTACCCTCAATGTACAATACTCAATACATTATCAGGACCCAAGACACATTTCATTCGATAAGATACACAGGGGCCATGGTTAAAAAGAGAATCTAGCATTTTATATAGACAAGTTTGTGTTATCTTTGGTAAATGTGGATGACATGTAAAAACTTGAAAACCTACAAAATTTACATATACTGTAAATGCAAAGTGTGTGAAATGATTAGAACAAGGTTGCATTCCATTACAGTTGCAAAGTAAATTATTGGTCAGGCACCGGGCTCATTGATTTAAGCTAAGAATTCAGCAGTATTATTATGGGATGTAGTCATGTGACCGATGGTCACATAACCTCCCCCTACATCAGGCCCGTCACAATCCCATGCCGACCAACAGGGACTATTCCCATGACACCTATAGAGTAGGAATAGAACCTGTGGTCGCCACTGAGCCCGCAAGGGGCTTGCTGCACTTGCCATGCCCCTGCCGGGATCCCGGCGTTGGTTTGCTGACCAGCAGTCACGCATACCACACCGTATTATTACATATTACATACATATGAAAAGACACATAAATCACAAGGACAACCTTGGTGATACTACATTACCAGGGCCCAGCCAGTGATTGCTAAATATTGCAATGTGAGGAAGAGTTTATATCATGTCAGGAACCTCGTGGCTGGCCACTTATACAGCAATTTTGACACATTTTTAGACTGCCTTGTACCAGGCACCAACAGTTATAAAGAATCAGGAAAACACATTAAATGAACTATTTGCCTGGTGTGGTTGCACCAAATGCCTCCATGCCAGGCTGAGCTTTCCCTGACATGGTTGCAGCTGATGTGACCAGTCAGAAACTCCCAAGCTTCTAGCAGCCTCCAATCTCACATTGACTTCCTGGCCCCTCTGAACATTCAGATCCTCCCCAATGTCTGCCGATCAATGTTGGTTGCAATGATCGGGCAGCCTGACAGCACCCCCACCCATTGGCTGCAATGAGAAGCAGCCACTGGGGATATGTAGGTGCAGCGCTGTCACAGTCCCAGTGTATACACAGCAGCTGCAGAGATGCGCAGCCACTAGGAAATGTAAATACTGACCTGGTCCCAGTGTATTACTGGTGGACGTGGCGAGGAGTAGCCACTGGGCTCATAGAACCACAGGAGCATCTCTGTCCCGTGTGTATACCCGTGTGTATACACACAGCTGCTGCAGAGATGATCTGCTTGCAGGGACATATAAACATACCAGAGCCTCTGTGCCCCTGTGTGCCCAATCAATGTCGATATAGCAACACATGAAGAAAATATTACATCCTTGATAAAGTCTATGTGATATATCTCTATCTGATAGATAGATAGATATATACATCCTTGATAAAGTCTATCTGACGAAACGCATTGGGCCTTCCCAGACTGCACCTCTCTAAAAATATAAGCAACTTCCATTTTTTAAAAAAGTTTTCCTCTTTTTTTTTTTTTTTCTGTTGTAAATTTTTCCCTCCTTTTTTGCTATAACAATTTAATTGACTTTAAAAGTGTGAGCTTTTATTGATTGTTTGTCTAGGAATCTAAATTTTTAGTGCAACTAATTTATTCTGTGCAATTTTAGAAGGCGGTTGTAGTAAGAAAAGATGCTGCAGCAACCTATGTCCTGTGTGTGTGACTGGTCCTCTCAAGCGGTCGATCCCTCTGGAGCTAATGGTGTCCAGTAGCCTAAGAAGCCCAAGCTGGCTGCAAGCAGGCAGGTTCGCTTCTTCTCCCCTTAGTCCCTCGCAGGGCCGGTGCTAGGGTGTTTGGCGCCTCCCTGCAAACTATAAATTTGCGCCCTCTCTCCAATACTTAATAATGGGACACGCAAGAATTGAAGGCACGTGCTACAAAAAGGGGTGTGGTCTCACAAGGAAGGGGTGTGCCCAGACAATTTTACCCCCAATTTACATTACACGACACAGTAGCACAATCTTATTCACATTACACCGCACGCAGTACTCCTGATTCATATTATACCACATAGCAGTGTCACTTAGTCACTTTAAGTCACACAGTAGTGCCCCTTATTCAGGGCTTAAAGTGGACCTGGAGAGTTGGTGGAACTACATATTTGTGCCCTAACCCCCATATCATCTAAAGGAACAGTGTGCGCCGAATGCCGCTTATACACACAATAATGCCCAATTATCAGTGCCGCCGGCGCCTATACACCTAATAATGTCCACGGTAGCAATGCCGCTTATGCACATGCCCGCCGTATTTGTGCTGCTTATACATATAATAAATGCCTCCCCCCCCCATGTGTATATGTATCTCACAAACACACATACATACATACATACATACATAGTCATACACACACACACATGCACTATATAGCTCTCGTAAACAATACAACTTGGAAGCACACACTTGCAGCAGGAGAATCCATCACAGTAGAAAAGTTTTCAAAGAGTTAAACTCACATGGCAGAGTCAGGCTGCCCTGAACACAATTCAAGCTCCTGCATCAGCATGTAGAGGCCAGGGGGAGGGCTCAGAAACCGGAGTGCAGGAACGGAGAAGGCTTCATAAAACACGTCATAAATCATTTCCCAGCAGGTATAGAAAGTGAAAGTGCCGTGGCCAGCCTGTGCGGACGCAGTGAAACCCTTACTGCGTTCTCTGATACTACTAGGAGGGAGAGGGGGAGGGAGGGGAGATCAGCGCCACCGGTGGACTGGACTGTGGAGCCTCATGCTGCCACGACCACTGCCTGTAGAGTCTGATAGACGCTGTGGCAGATGGCAGCAGCAGAGTCTCAGTGCAGGGAGAGCGCCTCTCTGAAGCCGGCGCCTCCCTGCTTTGCAGGCTCTGCTGAGTGGGTTGCGCCGGCTCTGGTCCCTCGCTGCAGTGAGCCTGTTGCCAGCAGGTCTCACTGAAAAGAAAAAACCTAATTCTATACTTTCTTTCTAGAAGCTCAGGAG
This sequence comes from Pseudophryne corroboree, assembly GCF_028390025.1. Classification (NCBI taxonomy): domain Eukaryota; kingdom Metazoa; phylum Chordata; class Amphibia; order Anura; family Myobatrachidae; genus Pseudophryne; species Pseudophryne corroboree. The sequence continues at coordinate 658,089,711 of NC_086449.1, read as the reverse complement.
AGCCCCTAGTGTGCATCCAACCTCGGCCGGGCACAAAATCTAACTGAGGCTTGGAGGAGGGTCATAGTGGGAGGAGCCAGTGCACACCAGGTGACCTAAAGCTTTCTTTAGTTGTGCCCAGTCTCCTGCGGAGCCGCTATTCCCCATGGTCCTTTCGGAGTTCCCAGCATCCACTAGGACGTCAGAGAAAATAATGACACGTTACATACTGGACATATATAATCACATAACTGTAGGTAGATGAGCAGTCAGTGCTGCATGCATCCAGCCCATGTGCAGTATGTAAGTACAATATTACAGGTTACATACAGGACATATATAGTCCCATTATGGTCGGCAGAGGATCTGTCAATGCCAGTGATGAATTTCCCACTTGGCACATGCCTGGGGATGCCACCTGCTGGCACAGCAGGCAGCCCCCATGCCCCTGCCCACAGTCCAATTCATCCCCCAGTGGATCCCTTTGTTATGTAGCACCAGCATGGGGGTAGAGGGAGTCACACCCAGCAATTCTCTGCAGGAGGTACAGGAAAGGTTGAGACTACCTGCCTAATTTCTGTTTGTCTGGCAGCTTCACCTTCTGGACCATTTGTCCTGGCCGCCATGAAGAGAGTCTGAGGCAGCAGGGACATTATCATGATGTCTATGCAGAGCCACCAATCACTACTGCTGGATGACTGCAGCTGTTCACAACTGGCCATGACCATGGAGGCTGAGAGTAGTTGTGTGTGTGTGTGTGTGTGTGTGTGTGTGTGTGTGTGTGTGTGTGTGGGGAGGGGAGGGGAGGGGGGGAGAGAAGGGGTGGGGGAGATAAAGTAAAGAAGATGTCATAGCACCCAATCAGTTTCTGTCATTTTCTAGCAGTGTGTAACATGACTGAAGCTGAATGTTTGGTATGGGCAACTCCTCTGCGTTATCTCTCTCTAAAATTAGATATATCTTCCTGTAAATACAGTAAAGCCCCTCAAAACAACTGTGTTGTAGATGTATGAAATGGCATTATGGGTGCACTGATACTGCTTCTTCCCCATCTATTTAGGACGAGATGGTACATGACAGGGCCGCTATGTGTCCCTGTCATTATCGGCCCTGCTATCTTTAATATAGTGTGCCAATGTATGAATGGTTTTGACAGTTGCAGGTGTTGTTGCCTATACACCACAGCAGGGACAGCTCTGTTCCTGGCTGTGGCAGCTGTCGGTACTGGGCTGTTTGGGAGAACTTGCGATCCACTCTGTCTGGCATCCGAGATATTCATACATCTCAACTTCTTTCTTTCTTTCTTTCTTTCTTTCTTTCTTTCTTTCTTTCTTTCTTTCTTTCTTTCTTTCTTTCTTTCTTTCTTTCTTTCTTTCTTTTCAGTAATATCGCTTCACAGAAATTAGTTTCCTTTCTACACTGCTCCACAGAACTAGGCGCACTGATTGGCTTCTTGCATTTTATTGACATATCCATTACAGCTGCTTTTTGAACATAACAGCTATTCTGGGAACTTCTATTAAATAGTAAGGCCCAGGGCCATAACTAATGCTGTGGAAGTGGTGCCGTCACATAGGGCCCTGGAGGACACACAATTGCTGCCCCTCAGCACCTGAATGTGGCATGCAGAGTGCCTGGAATGCAGGGGGACACTATGGGCAGGCATCCTGCAGCCTGAAGAATTCAGTACTCCAGATCCTAGAGCCAGCGGCCCTGGTCGGCACAGGGCACCATAGAGCCCTCTTACCTACATTTTGGGTGGGATGTATTAACATACATCGCCGCCCACCACAGAGATGTTATCGCATATGTACTAACATATGCAATTAACATCACAATGCGGTGATGGAGGCCGCCCACGATACCTGTGAAGTGGTGTGCAGGGGTCTCCGTCACCTCCCTGGGCTCTCACTCTCCTCCCTGGCTGGGAATCAGGCAGCAGGCTCTCCCGGGCGCCTCCTCCCTGCAGCTGGACGGATCTCCGGCTGTTTTGCTAGGGGGAGGAGTTTAGCTTCCGGGACCAGGGCTGCCTGGAAGGTGGTTTGCCGTGGGGAGGGGGGGGGGGGGGGGTGGCATCTGCGGCATGGGTCTGCGGTCGGCGGTAAGAAGCCCATAGGTTTCTATAGGGTATTGCCATCCAAAGATGGTGATACCCTCAGGGGCGAAAACGCGGCGGCCAGGTGTTAGTACATATGAAAATGTGGTAAAACTCCCGAAAACGGGGGTTTTACTGCATCCTCCCTTTAGTATATCCCGCCTTTAGTCATTAAAAGCTCAAGGTTGAATGAGTTGATAAAATTGCACATTATATATCAATACTTTGTTAAAATCATGATTTAATTCTGGTGGGGATTGCGGTGTGTGTGTGTGTGTGTGTGTGTGTGTGTGTATTTGCAATTATACTCTGATTTATAATTATTTACTTTGTTACTTGAGGCAAGCGAGTGCTGCATTTTTTTATTTTTTTTTATAAATACAGTTTTAGTTTTGCAGAGGATCACATTTCCCTGCTTTGCAGCTGTTCTTAAATCTTGAACAATTTATTAATTCACAAGAATAAGTGATGGATTTTATTTATCTTATACATACAGTGTATCAGGTGGTCTGTTTTGGACTCTAAGAAATATGGTCACCTGGGATAACTAGTACAGATTGTGCGGTGCCATGTATGAGTGATTATGGGCCTAATTCAGACCTGATCGCAGCAGCAAAATTGTTCTCTAATGGGCAAAACCGAGGGGGTAATTCTGAGTTGATCGCAGCAGGAACTTTGTTAGCAGTTGGGCAAAACCATGTGCACTGCAGGGGAGGCAGATATAACATGTGCAGAGAGTTAGATTTGGGTGGGTTATTTTGTTTCTGTGCAGGGTAAACTGGAATGACCACCACCCATGTGCATTGCAGGAGAGGCAGATATAACATGTTCAGAGAGTTAGATTTGGGTGGGGTGAGTTCAATCTGCAATCTAAATTGCAGTGTAAAAATAAAGCAGCCAGTATTTACCCTGCACAGAAACAAAATAACCCACCCAAATCTAACTCTTTCTGCACATGTTATATCTGCCTCCCCTGCAGTGCACATGGTTTTGCCCAACTGCTAACAAAATTCCTGCTGCGATCAACTCAGAATTACCCCCCATGAGCACTGCAGGTGGGGCAGATATAACACATGCAGAGAGAGTTAGATTTCGGTGGCGTATATTTAAACTGCAATCTGCAATTGTTGCAAAAATAAAGCTATCCAACATGTGTGGACTACAGGCTGCTTTATTTGTACACTGCAATTCAGATTTCAGTTTGAACACCCCCCACCCAAATCTAACTTTCTCTGCACATGTTATAACTGCAGCCCCCCCTGGACTACACATGGTTTTGCCCATTAGGGAACAATTTTGCTGCTGCGATCAGGTCTGAATTAGGCCATATGCTCACTAATAAGTCTCTTGTACTTGTTTTTAGAAATATTGTGAGGGTTCTGTTATATATATATATATATATATATATATATTTTTTTTTTTTTAATCTTAATGCTCTGCATTGTATTAACTGTATTTACCTCTTTTTAATGTAAATGTACATTTGTTTACATGCAAATTATACCTTGTATATAAGTTTACCTTAGATCATATTAACACAAACTGTAACTTTAGGGGTAGTGGCTGGCCAACCTCTATAGATCACAATATGTACAGAGTGGGAAGAAAAGAGTAGCAATAATGTTTGCATCTAAATAGGACACAGGGCCAAATTCGAATAAATATGCAAATGCCAGCGGCAGTAAACAAAGATGTAGAATCGGTCACAGAACAGTCGATTATCGAAGTTATGAGTAGTCCCATGTTCACACAGCATGGCCACATTGACATTGCAGCTGTGTATGGGATAGCAGTCGCAGCCTCAAACATGCTCCCTGTGTTTTGCTGCCACTCATACATGCGTGTGCAGACTGCCAATTATGGAACAAATGCGATGAATCGGGTTTGCATACATCTCTGAATCAAGCCCACTGTTCACATGTGGTCTAATAGCTGGGAACAGGGGCATTTGAAGAGAGGAGAGGGCCCTCATGCAGGCTCCACGCAGGACCACTCCTCTGTGGCAGTGAGTAGACTCTGGCTTTATGTTACTGCACATGTGCAGTTTTTCAGGGGACATTCTATTGTGCATGCAGAAATCACCTGTGCAGCCATTTTTTCAGTAATTTATGTCTGCAGCACTAGCTGCCACCATGGGACTCTGGAGGGGTAAGTATAATTATATGGGTGCATGGTCTGCAGTGTGGGCCTTGTACCTTACACACCTTGCACCCATTATAGATATGCCTATGGCTGGGAGCCATTAGTACTAGTAACTGCCAAGTATACAGGAAACATGACCATCAGCGACACTTTATCTCTCATCACTGATGGACTAAGGGCTGGTACATATTGGCCCGACTTGATCAAACCGTTGCAATGACAGAGCCATTGGAATTTCTATAATGGGCGTAGTATGTATGGTGAACATGGGCCCCTGGGTCCAGGGGGCCCACCCCGCACACACTGCACCCATGTTTTATTACTTACCCTTCTGGAGTCCCGTGCTGGGTGCTGCAGCAAAAACAAAAGAGCCAAAATGGATGCCGCGTGGACGCCATATTTGTGGAGACCTGTGCATGCGCAGTAGACTCTGGCACAATGCTAGAGCTACTACGCCATGGAGAGGAGGGGGTCCACTCGGAGTCTGCACACAGGCTTCCTTTGTTAAAATGCCCCTGCACAGAGTGGCAGATTCAAGTGAGTACACACACTTACCTGTTGGCCCCTGAATGTGTCTGATGGAACACCCGGCTTGGCGTAAATTTTCATTTGCCCACACACCTGTGACATCAGCCCCTGCAGTAAGTGTATGGGCAGTCGGTGGCCCACCCAAATACCCAGATGCACCATTATATCTTTATATATATATATATTTAGATATATTAGTACAGCGGCAGCCGAAGCAATATATCTGTAAATGACACATTTCACAGACATATAGGGTGTGCACCCCTGCCGACCAACTTGTGATATATTGGCAGCTCACTCAAACGCCCGCTATATTGTCTGGTGTGTACCCAGCTTGTCAGTAGCATTACTTTGAAGCTAGGCCACAGACCTCTACTTGACAGCTCGGGGGTGGCCTTCAGTGGTACTTATAATACTGTAGGGAAATGCACCGTATTTACCATGATCTGGCTGCAGGTAACAAGTGGGAAGTTTGGCTATCACATTGGTATATTTTAGAATTTATAAAAATGTTTGCATAGCAATTAAAGACTGACATTGGCTGTCGTGTGCAATTACTGTTTCGCTAAGCCCTTGTCAAGAAGATTACATAAAAAATAATTAGTAGTTAAAATAATATATGCAAAGCATGTTGATCGTTCTCAGCGTGTAAAAAGCAGTGGCCCACGAAATCGGTACAGTCGAGCACTAGTGATTAGACTGGAATACAAACTTTTTAGCTGTCTGTAATAAACAAAAAAGGCTCCATATGGTGGTAATGTTGTAGGATGGGATGATGTGTCTGAGCTGGAACTTATACGTATTTCATTTATAGAACAACACTGCACAAGTGTGACGTGGAAGTATGAAGTATTTTTACTGTAGATCTATTTTAGATGTATTTTACACAATAAAGATTTAGATTCATTTTTCTTCTGTGAATGTGCCTCATTGAAGACAGAATATGAACATTAAGGAACATTAAATGACAAACATCTAATTTGAAATAAACTGCATTGCTGCATATTTTTAAAGCGGCTTTAATTATCCATTAAGGGAATTATTTTACTGCCAGCCTAGAAGTACTTGTGCATAAGTAAGGATAAATAAGGAGCATATGAGAAATGTCAGTCTAAAATGAATAGATCTATTCCGAATCTCGATTATCTAAATGTTTTAATAAAAAATATTTATTTGTAAATAACTCTTTGTGAAGCACCTTCATATTTTCTCTGTTTACTTGTGATGGTAGAAACGTTATTTATAACGGCATAGCTCCAGTCTGGCAGCATATCTGATACTGGCACAATCTCATTCCTTATTTATTAAGCAGACAGGTAATAAGAAATGTGGTTAGAAGTTCTGACACAATTGTCATTGTTACATTGTGCGGAATGTATACGGGCTGAGGTAAGCCAGTGTCCGGAAACAAGTCTGACAATCTACTGTATGCCATTAATTTAAATGGAGTCTATTATAGAATGTGTGACCTATCACTTCTTGCAAGCCGCATTAAACCACAGCTCAATTGCTGTAAATGAAATCGATATATGACTAGAAATATAAAATTATATTTCTCTCGAAATAAATTCCTTGGTAATAAAACAGGTGACAGTATACATATTTCTATAAAGGAAATTATACACTGTACTATATATACACAAATCACACCCAAATATACATATATATATATATATATATATATATACATACATACGTAAAAGCACTAAGAGTTAAAAATATAACTATATATTACAGTTTGATATATTTTTTGCAGCGGGTCGCCACGGAAGACAGAAGCAATAAAAGCTGACATTTCTTGCTGGCTGCATGCTGTTCTGCTCAGCTGGGTTTGGCAGCTCTCACTGCCTCCCCAACGCGCGCTGTCGATTTTACCTCAGATGGCAGGGCAGGCACAGCAGTTGGTCTGATCGAAGTGTAACTGCAAACTGAAGCAAAAACTTCTTGCTTTAGCCCTTTTTGAGTGCACCTCTTGACTTGTGGAGAGATCCTAAGGGTAACCGAAGCAGCATAAAATAGTCGAGCTGCTATCATAACATCATTACACTACAGAGCTGGGACTTTACACAATTTTTTTTAGAAACAAAGTCACTTCCATACTACTTATCTACTGGTGTCATGACACTTCACCCATGGCACTCTAATTACAATTCATGATGCAATCTTCTAAATAAAGCACAAGTATTACCTTATTATTACTGTACTAGCACATCAGGTCACCTATTTTACTACCCCATGATGTGATCCTTTGTTTAGATGTTTTCTTATACTATTTCTGTACCTATATTGGAAATACATAATACAGGTAGAGATGTTTTTACATTTTGGACCCTCTCACTCACTTTTGTACAAGTAGGATTTTGTCATTCTTGCATGAATGTGTTGGGCACAAAGATGCTTTAATCAATATGTTGGAACAACGAGCTGGCTACACTGTGAAGGCATAGTCATTGGCATAATCAACATGCGATAGATGATACAACACTGGTATCATGTGTAAACTCTGTCAAAGTCAGAAAAATATCTCTATACACACTTCCATATTTGCACCTCACACTGGTCCGCGCTGCGCATGCGTGCGCTCTCCCGTGAAGGCGCATACCCGCTGTTGCGTGCACCCGCTGGTGCACGGTATGCGTATTTACGGTAAAGTTTGTGTAGTCGTAGCGTGCGACTCAATCGTTACATATTTTTCACGAATAATGTATTTTATAGATCATGGTCCCTTTGATAGATTCTGAAAGTTTGGTTAATATAGAATGTTTATGAACAGAGGAATCCCTCTTTGTTTGATACGAAGGATCAGATAGGAGTAATACAGTGGTGTTTAGTATCCATCGGAAGAATATTTAATTAGAAATATTCCGATGTTGGTTTGAAGCAGATCAATCGCTCGTGCGAATAGTTATGGACATAAGAAGTTTATGAACATTTACTTTATTTGCACTTTATTACCCATGCGGCGGGAAACCCAGTTTCCCTCCCACCTGAGCAGTTGGAAATAGTCACAGCCCACCTGTATGAATCAACCTATGACCTTTTGTTATAATGCGAAGCCGAATTCCTGTGTCCAATGAACAATGAGATTGTAGGGACCATTGAATTGTATTGTGTGTGGGGCATAAATAGCAGGCCGACCATATCCAACTTCACTCTCTTCAACGGTTCTCATTGCTGATAATTGGGAGCTGGATATCGAGGCGCATGCGATCGTTCCCCTTGTGCGTAAGTTCTCTCCGTAATCATATTGTCTTACTGTGAGCCATTTCTCTCTCTCCCTCTCTTCTCTTTCTCTCGTATTTTTCCTTGATTAGACTTGAATTGTATTGTATTGTATTTCCCGTGTAGTTATCTGGTTAGTTGGTTTATGTTATATTGTAGTGTATGCTTTGTACTGTGATTCCTTTTGCAAGTATAATAGTCATAATACACATAATAGGTTTCGGACCCTAAGCCCAGGTATCTGTGTATTCTTTATAGTGTTAAGTACTCCCTGAGCATCGGTGACACTCAAGCAGCTTTGTAGTTAATCAGGTTACACAAGGTTGCACTTACACTTTGTCTCTACATTAAGGTTTGCTGTGTATTTCATTGCTAAAGGTATAGATATAAAGGTTTAACGTTGTGAGCGTCTGCATCGCTGGTGATCTCCTCGTGGTCCCGAGCGCTGCTACGCTATAGCGAATCATTACGATAAGTCAACAGCCAATAGTCTGCCTGCCTGCGATCACTTGGCCGTGAGTGAACGTGACGCCTGAGCGTCTCGATCACGGCTAAGCGATCGATACGCAACTTGCGGACCCTTACGGTACTTCTTACGTAGATAGCGTACAGTGTTCTTAGATCTCATAAAGGGTTATATACACGATAAATATTTAGCTTTATCAATTGGCGGCTCGTCCTGTCCTTCACATATCTGCACTAGGTAGATCAGCAGACATTATCCCTCAGCAAAGGGCGGGAGGTTGTCTCGTAGTGCTGACGGGATAAGCGTCTGCTTCGCTTAGATAAAAGAGTGCTGAAGGGATCCGGGAACCGGAGGTAAGAACAAAACGCTAGTGTCTTTTAAAACTGTTTATTTTTCTGTCTTGCGTACACACGCACGCACACATATATATCTGCATTTCCGTTTCATTTTCGTATATCATTCTCCTGTCTGCCAGTTTTATAGTTGATAAAAAAAAAAAAGTGCCAAAAGAGATTTGCTGTTATTTCATAGTTTAAGAGTAAAGGTAATATAGTTAAAAGATAGACAAACACACAGTTTTGCCTGGGAGATAAGGCGAAGTCAGTGTGTTGTGTGGTAGATGACCAGGGATCATCTACATTGATAAAAATATAAATTGTGTTACGGTGGATCTTTGCTTTGCGTACACGTGTCCCTAACAAAAGACTTGTGTACGCAATCCAAAGGCGGACGCACGCAGCGTACATTACGCAACGGAGCGTCCGGTTACGCCCACGTAGCTCAAGTCACGATAAGTTGATTTTTAATGCAACGCGGTAAGTAACGCAAAGCGGTAAATAGCGCCACAGGCGATAAATAACGCAAGTCTATTTTTGGAAATCCAAAATTTAAATTAACAGATCCTGCTCCTAATTGGTAACACAGCTGGGCTAAAGAAAAATTTCTGCGCAGAAATAGAAATAGAAGCAAAAGTGTACATGTGATGAGTGAGTGTTTTTGTATTACATAAGTTTATATAACTTAAAGGTTGAACCACAAGAAAAGTCGAGTACTCGTGAGGTACACGCGTGTAAGTGACGTGCACGGTGGCTAGGGAGGCATCCTTGGTTAAACATAATATTTGAGCATTAGAGTATAGCGGACCAGTATAGAACAAGACCAGGAGGTCAGACCAGGAGGTCGTACAGAACAAGACCAGGAGGTCATAGTAGACCAGCAGGTCCACGTACAGTAAACAGGGAAGTCCGCTATACAGTTCAGAGGCACAACACCAAGAGAAGGGTTGGTGCAAGACCCATATAGGCCGTACAAGCTCTGGCTGAAGGAATTCGCAGTCGTAAGTTTCGATTCCATTGGTCTTTCCGTACACAAGCTTAGTTGTTTGTGTACTGAACGACTGGACCGCACGTAATTGTGTACAGTAGTTAGTAATCTGACCTAGTACCATTAGAGTAAAGGGGTCACAAACGCTATTTGTACATTCTGACGTGATTTGTGTAATTTTTTTATTTTTCAAGAAGGGAAGTTCGCTGGTCACTCAGGAACTATCTGACAAACCTCACCTTTACTGGAAAGAGTAAGTGTTCTGCGGATAACCCTCGCATGTTCCAGTAAACAACGGTTTTTATAGGTGCCCTGGGTCGAGTGCGCCAGCACCATATCGGTGTGATCAGGTCGCATTGGTCGGCGTGGGCGAGTGAGTGGGGTACTCGGTAAACCGCCACCGTCAGCCTATTGTGAACAATCTGGTTTTCTGTAAGGGTTCGCTGAAGACCTTGATATAGAGATCAGAGGTAGAGCAAGCAACGCCTGCAGAGTTATGGGGGCCAGTTGTTCAGGTAGGGGGCGATCAACCTCGGTTCGGGTTGATTCAGTGGTCCGACCAATTGGGTCGGCCAGGTATATCATGTGTGAGAAATATGGAAGTCACACAGAGGTTTTATGTGATGAATGGGAGAGAATGACGGTACAAGACCGGGAGAAATTCCCAAGAATAGGTAGCTTCAGCCCAGAGGTGTTACAAAATTTAAGGAGGAGGATATGTCTCATAAAATCAACAAAGAGACGAGTTCAGCATTATGATTATTTACAGTTGTGGCAACAGGAAGGTGAGATACAGAGAGGTTTGGCTCAGGCGGCGGGATCTGGCTCTAACAGAAAACTGATTGCCACGGCCCCGCCGCCACCATATATATCAGGAGAGAAGTTGATTACGGAGAAAGACGCACTAAAGTGTAACACAAAATCACTTAGTAACTGTGTAAATGTTAATGATAATGTTAACCCATTAACCCATGCAAGTATTAACCCGTGCAAGTTGTACCCTGTTTTGAACTTTCCTCAGGAGTGTGATCAAGAGGACGAAGCGACAACGATTTCAGCGCTCTCTCTAGCAGCCACCATAGCAGAGACCACAGTAGGCACAGCAACACCCACGAGATTAGTAAAGGCCCCTAGCGGAGGGATAGGTGAGGTCGTATCAACTGGTAAGTACGGCACCATGCATTATGCTGAGACTATTTCACCACAAGCTGTAGAATCTACACAGAATGAGGTTGTTAGAATTACTCCTGTTAGGGTAATAGCAGTTCCCAATGGGAAAACAGATGTATCAGGAGCCACTCCCATAAGGAACATTGCCATGTACAGCCCATTTTCCCGAATGGAATTAAGGACCATAGTGTCTGAATTCCCTGACCCTAGAAAAGATTTAGTTGCCAGCCAAAAATACATCACAGACTTAGGAAACACTTTAGAGCCCAATAATAAAGATTGGCAGATATTGCTAAAAGCTTGTTTACCCTCCAATGTCGACTCAGCTCAATTTTTAGCTGATTGTGGACTAGATCTGGATGTACCTCTTACAGATGTGTACAACAAAGATAACGTAAGAAGGATAAACTTACAGTTAAAGGAGCATTTCCCAGCAGTTGTTAAATGGAACAAAATATTTTCCATTAAACAAAAAGAGTCAGAAACAGCTGCAGAATATTTTCACCGGGCACTATTAGAAATGGCAAAGTACACTGGTATAGAGGACATTAGGACAAATCCAAACCATCGAGAAGTAGCAGTATCTGTACTAATGGATGGTTTGAAGGAAACATTAAAGGCAAGGGTACAGACCACGCAACCATGTTGGCGAGGTCTGTCAGTGTCCACTTTGAGAGAGGCTGCTATTGATCACGACCGAAACATCACCAGACACAGGGAGTCGCAGAGTGATAAGCTAATGTCAGTAAGTATACAGGCTCTGACCACAAAGCAGCCTGCGTATGTACCATCCAAACCTGTGGGTAAGTCAACTATGATAACATGTTATTCTTGTCAAAGACAGGGACACTATGCACGAGACTGTAGAGCGAGAAATTCGCAAAGATCATACCAACCCCCTAGACAACGACACGACACACGACATTGGGAACAAGGTCCGCAGAAACGGAGTTATGAGCCACATACAGGGGAAACAAAAAGATATCCCCCAAACAGAGACTGGCATGCCTCTGGTAGTTCCCAACTATCTCCCTCACAAATAGTTGCTGCCAGCGGGATTCAGGGAGGTCACCATACCCAATAGGGGTGTGGCCATACCTGTAATCTGCAGCCAGTGAAATTGATTGCCAACCTTGAAAGTGAACCCGAGGTCGCAATTAATGTAGCTGGTAAAACTTTAAACTTTCTTGTAGACACAGGGGCGGCCAAGTCAGTGATAAATTCGACAGTGGGCATGAGAACCACTGGTAGGACAATTCCAGCCATGGGAGTAACAGGAGTAGTCCAGCACTACCCTGTTAGCAAACCAGCCGAGATTACAATAGGGCCTTTGCATACCAAGCATTCCTTTTTGCTGGCTGCATCGGCACCAACCAATCTCCTGGGAAGAGACTTACTGTGTAAAATGGGGTGCGTCATTTATTGTACTCCTGAAGGTGTATTCTTGGACATACCTGAGAATCACGCTCAGGAAGTGCGAGACACGTTAGACTCCCCATCAAAATTAATGTCACATACCATTATGACAAATAGGAATCCATCCCAAGTAGAAGAGATGACATCTCAGATACCAGAGTCACTTTGGACAAAAGACGGACAGGACACTGGATTAATGGCAAACGTAGCTCCAGTAGTTGTACAAGTAAAAGATGGTAGGATAGCTCCAAAAATCCCACAGTATCCTCTGAAGCCAGAGGTGGAGTTAGGAGTTTACCCAGTAATAGAGCGCTTGCTACAACAGGGCATTCTGGTAAGAACGTCCAGCACTGCCAATAGTCCCATCTTCCCTGTTAAGAAGAGTGGGGGGAGGGGTTACAGGCTAGTGCAGGATCTAAGGGGGATTAACAAAATAGTTGAGAGTCAGTTCCCCGTAGTGCCAAATCCAGCTGTCATCCTAATGCAAATCCCTCCCACTGCCAAATTTTTCACTGTTATTGACCTCTGCTCCGCTTTCTTTTCGGTACCTCTGCACCCTGACAGCCAATATTTGTTTGCATTCACATACAGAGGAGTCCAATACACGTGGACTCGATTTCCCCAAGGTTTCATAGATAGTCCAAGTATATTTTCTCAGGCTTTGCATGATTGTTTACAGTCTTTCCAACCAGACAGTGGATCAGTATTGATACAGTATGTGGACGATTTATTACTGTGTTCAGATTCACTGGAAGCATCTCTGAAGGATACGAAACAGCTCCTGTTTCATCTTTCAGACACCGGACACAAGGTGTCCAAAGACAAGTTGCAATTATGCCAAACTAAGGTAAAATATTTGGGACACTGTCTAACACAAGGACTGAGACACCTGACCGCTGATAGAATCCAAGCAATTAGAGACATGACCCTGCCACAAACCCAGCAACAGATCAGAACGTTTTTAGGAATGTGTGGGTATTGCCGTAATTGGATCCCAGAGTTTTCCATTTTAGCGTTACCTTTGCAGGAAATGGTCTCCTCGAACAAACCTGATAGGATTTCGCATACAGACGAGTCCGAAACAGCATTTGAGAGACTCAAACAGTGCCTAACGCAGGCACCAGCACTAGGTATGCCAGACTATGGGAAACCCTTTGAACTATACGGAACAGAAAGTGCTGGTTGCGCGGCAGGCGTACTAACCCAAAAACACGGTGATGCCAGCAGGCCAGTTGCATACTACAGCGCTCAGCTAGATACGGTAGCGCGATCCCTCCCCACATGCTTGCGAAGCGTTGCTGCGATAGCATTGCTAGTGACAAAAAGCGAAGATGTCGTGCTAGGCCACAACCTCACAATCCATACGCCACATGCGGTATCAGCCTTATTGAATTCTGCCCAAACCAGACACGTCTCATCAGCGAGGTTTACAAGATGGGAATTAGCACTAATGGCCCCCGTAAACATCACCATAAGGAGATGCAGTGCATTAAATCCTGCAACATATCTCCCAGGTGTGCCTGGTCAGGCACAAAGGGTGGAAGGTGAGAGTGCTGGGGAAGGAGGATTTAATACAAAGGAAGATACACATGATTGTATGGAATATTTGACCCAAAATTTTACCGCAAGGCCTGACATCAGTGACAACCCACTGGAAGATGCAGAACTCACGTTCTACACGGACGGTAGTTGTCACAGACAGTCAGACTCGGGAGACTTGTGTACTGGATACGCAGTCGTAGATGACCAAGACACCATAGAAGCGGAACCGCTAGGCCCACCTCACTCAGCCCAGGTTGCTGAACTGGTCGCCCTAACCAGAGCATGTGAATTGGCTAAGGGTAAGTCAGCCAATATCTACACCGATTCTAGATACGCATTCGGGGTAGTCCATGATTTCGGAGCCCTATGGCGCCTCAGAAATTTCATGACGGCAGCTGGTACACCGGTAGCGCATGCAGCTCACATAAAAAGGCTTCTAACAGCGATACAGGAACCCGACAGAGTGGCTGTTATCAAATGTAAAGCACACACATATAGCTAAGACCCGGTATCACTTGGTAACAGCCGAGCAGACGAAGCTGCTAAGTTAGCAGCTGCTACCCCCATACAGACAGACACCACACAACTGATGGTATTCAATACCATCAACACACAGAAGTTGTGTAAAATGCAAAATTTGTGTTCCACACAGGAAAAGGCAGTCTGGAAGGCAAAGGGATGTGGCCAAGAGTCCTCAGGACTCTGGACGGATGGACATGGTAAACCAGTGGCCCCCAGAGCATATCTTCCATGTCTGGCTGAAGCAGCTCACGGGCTGACTCATCTAGGCAAGGAGGGAATGTGCAAATTGGTAAGAGCCTATTGGTGCGCCCCAGGATTCTCCTCTCATGCGAGTAAAAGAGCAATGTCATGCCTTACCTGTCTGAGAAAGAATATTGGAAAGGCAATACCTACAGAACCATCCCATATCCCACCTGCCGGCGGCCCTTTCCAGGTAATACAAATTGACTTCATTCAATTACCCCCTTGTCGGAATTTGAAATATGTACTTGTTTGTATAGATGTTTTCTCGAATTGGGTCGAAGCATTTCCTGCAGCTACAAATACCGCTATGTTTACAGCTAAGAAAATTGTGCAGGAATTTGTATGTAGATATGGTATCCCTAGAATAATCGAAAGTGATAGGGGTACCCATTTTACAGGTGATGTCTTTCAAGGAATGTGTAAGTTGATGGGAATTGATAGCAAGCTGCACACTCCGTACCGTCCACAGGCGAGTGCGAAGGTCGAAAGAGTGAACAGCACTATTATAAATAAATTGAGTAAAGTGATGGCAGAGACAGGATTGACATGGCCAGATGCTTTACCCATTGTATTGTACAGTATCAGAACCACTCCCAGGTCCCCTCTTAATCTGTCCCCCTTTGAAATCTTATTTGGTCGACAACCGCATGTCATGATTAACCCTCAGGATGATTTGAAATGTAACAATGAAGTAACTGTAAAGTACTTGATTAACATGAGTAAACAGTTAAGGAATCAAAATGATAATCTAAAGTTGGTGATTCCTGATCTACCTGATAGTAATTGTCATGACATTGAACCTGGGGATTATGTAATGATACGAAATTTTCTACGCTCAGGTTGCCTTATTGACAGATGGGAAGGACCATACCAGGTCTTATTGACTAGCACTACAGCATTGAAGGTTGCTGAGAGAGAGACTTGGGTCCATTCATCCCACTGCAAGAAGGTTGCTGATCCAGAGAAGTCCCGTGATAAGGAACAGACGGTAGAGGTTGTATCACTGGAGTGTCTGTTCCAGGAGGACTGAGGCGGCACCTGAGCCTTGAAGACCGAGAGCTGTTGTCGACTCCCCACTCCCTTTTATTGTTTTTTTTTCCACTTCCCATCCCCTCTCCCTCAAATGTATTTTTCCTCCTTCTCATTCTTCTTCGTCTCCTCCTCAAAGATGGACTTGCCCCAAGAGACTGTGATCCGGATTTTCCTGTTGACCATGATGTTGACCAGAGCAGTCTGTTCCGGCGAGAGTACCATGGAGGTCGATAGAGGTTCTGGAATGAGTTCTGATGATAAAGATGGAGGCGTAGTTTTCCAAGATCAACCTAACCAACTAGCAAAGGCGAGTATCCGAAAACGATCCGATAGCATTGACCATAGAAGAAATTGTGACGGATTGTTAGCTGAAGAAAATTGTATCTGTAGGCTCTGTAACAATGTCATTGAAGATGGGTGCATTAAGAAATGCCAATCCAGTTTTAATATCCATATGGACCGGCATCCATTGAGTGATTATCACTCCTTAGTGGGTAATGTATTAAACAAAACAGATTGTTGGGTATGCTCTCAAGTACCTCAGGGTCATAGCAAATCAGGGCTAGTACCATTTCCTTTAACGATAGGGGAGGTACTTGAGTTAAATGGTGGGAGACCGGTGGACCGGAGGTTTAATATCTCCAGCCCTCCTAGTTTGAAGCTCCACCAATACCACGTGGATAGGTCCCTATTATGTTTTAACATCTCCAATCCCAGAAAGCCGGGAAATTGGGAAGTATCATGGAGTAACCACACCATGACCTTTTCACATAGAGCAGATAGAATGCCTACAGATACAGAGCTTGTACGCCACATAGCCAGTAGAGGAAAATCTTTCCGGTATAGATACACCTTAGGAAATAGGATTACTAGAGTTGGAGAAGTATCACCAGGATACTGTGCACATATCGTACAACCTGATACGTGCATTAAGCAGATGGAAGAATTAGGGCTAGGAGATTTCACCTGGAAGGTGTGTAATATGGTAATGTCTTTCTCCGTCCCATATGTTCTCCCCGATGATGCATATTTCATATGCGGGAGAAAGGCGTACAAGTGGCTTGCCCCAAACTCTGAAGGATTGTGTTATATTGGAAGAGTATTGCCTGAAGTAATGACTGTAACTCATGATAAAATGAAAGACATACACCGTGGTGCCCAAGCTCCTTATACTCACACTCATTACGAGCACCTCGTTAAAAGACAACTGTCAGAAAGGTTAGAGCATCCGGCCTCTGATCTGATCCATGAATCCACCGGGATTCAGGTTCTGGTGGCGTTAGATTTCACTCGCACCGCTCGAGGAGTGATGAATTATAGATACATTTCCGCACTCGCCAATTTGTTAGATAATATCACTGAAATGTATGATGACACGTTTAGATACACTGGAAGAGAACTTCAAGCTTATAAAACAGAACTGGTACAGCATAGAATGGTTCTTAATTACCTCACAGCAGTGACAGGCGGATATTGTGTTACATTGGCAACACAGTACGGCGTGAAGTGTTGCACGTATATCACAAATAGCACCGAGGATCCGGTAGAGGTCATAGACCAAAAGATGGACGATATTCTCCAATTAAAGTGGGAATTTCGCCGAAAACACAATCTCACTCTTGCTGCTGTAGGTAATGAGCTGACTGGTTGGGTGTCATGGTTGAACCCGCGAAATTGGTTCTCGGGTTTAGGAGACTGGGCTCAAGGAGTCATAATGGATGTTGGGAAGTTTCTACTATGTATCTTAGGTGTCGTTATATCGATTGGATTGATATTTAGATGCGGGCAGGCTTTAATGAGGTGCAAACAAAGTACCAGAGTGATGAGTTTGAGGAGTGAGGAAACTGTAATTAACCTGGATTTGATTTACGACCCAACGATAGAAACAATGATGTGATGAAAATGCGATTTCTACGGTCCGTTTCTTTCACCTGTTTTTCTGGTTTTTCTCCAAGATAACAAGACCCCCTTGGACGAGGAAGTTGATGAGACGCTATACAGACAACGGATAGACCAAAGAAGAAGTTTTGACCACTTGAGATATGGACACTTGATGAACTTTGCCATGGATCCCCAGTTTCCCTAGAATTCTTAAAATTACGCTAGCCCAACATTTTTTGTAAATCTAATGGCATTGACAAAGCTTATTGCTCACGCTTAATGAGCAAAACAGCGCAAAGAAGACGACTTTCAACTGATACCGAACAAAACTTCAACCGACAGATGTACATTAACCTGACATAGAATACCACCGCATTTACCGTAATTATGTCTTTTCTTCATTTCTACAACCCTCAGGTAATGACACACATAGTATAGGGAATACAGGCACAGATATCAGCAATCACATATTCCCCCATTCATGTATCATCAACTAAAATGTGCTCCCCATTTTGTTCAAAATCCGAAAAGAGCTCGGTAAAGTTTGACAGCCCATCCACAGACCTGTACCACGGGATAAGAAGGAATTCAAATGTATACTTCGCAATACCTCGAAGCTTGATTTACAACACGTACGGCACGATGATACATGACCCCCCAAACATGGACTCATACACACATGCTTCTGCTATCACACTAGGTCATACCTTCTTCACACCTACTCCTCTCTCCTCCCTCACCCAACCATGGAAATGAATTAACCCCTGACATATATTTTTCTCCTTTTTGAAATGTTTTAGAAGGTGGCAGTTATTATTGACTGCCAAAGGGTGGACTGTCAAAGTCAGAAAAATATCTCTATACACACTGCCATATTTGCACCTCACACTGGTCCGCGCTGCGCATGCGTGCGCTCTCCCGTGAAGGCGCATACCCGCTGATGCGTGCACCCGCTGGTGCACGGTATGCGTATTTACGGTAAAGTTTGTGTAGTCGTAGCGTGCGACTCAATCGTTACATATTTTTCACGAATAATGTATTTTATAGATCATGGTCCCTTTGATAGATTCTGAAAGTTTGGTTAATATAGAATGTTTATGAACAGAGGAATCCCTCTTTGTTTGATACGAAGGATCAGATAGGAGTAATACAGTGGTGTTTAGTATCCATCGGAAGAATATTTAATTAGAAATATTCCGGTGTTGGTTTGAAGCAGATCAATCGCTCGTGCGAATAGTTATGGACATAAGAAGTTTATGAACATTTACTTTATTTGCACTTTATTACCCATGCGGCGGGAAACCCAGTTTCCCTCCCACCTGAGCAGTTGGAAATAGTCACAGCCCACCTGTATGAATCAACCTATGACCTTTTGTTATAATGCGAAGCCGAATTCCTGTGTCCAATGAACAATGAGATTGTAGGGACCATTGAATTGTATTGTGTGTGGGGCATAAATAGCAGGCCGACCATATCCAACTTCACTCTCTTCAACGGTTCTCATTGCTGATAATCGGGAGCTGGATATCGAGGCGCATGCGATCGTTCCCCTTGTGCGTAAGTTCTCTCCGTAATCATATTGTCTTACTGTGAGCCATTTCTCTCTCTCCCTCTCTTCTCTTTCTCTCGTATTTTTCCTTGATTAGACTTGAATTGTATTGTATTGTATTTCCCGTGTAGTTATCTGGTTAGTTGGTTTATGTTATATTGTAGTGTATGCTTTGTACTGTGATTCCTTTTGCAAGTATAATAGTCATAATACACATAATAGGTTTCGGACCCTAAGCCCAGGTATCTGTGTATTCTTTATAGTGTTAAGTACTCCCTGAGCATCGGTGACACTCAAGCAGCTTTGTAGTTAATCAGGTTACACAAGGTTGCACTTACACTTTGTCTCTACATTAAGGTTTGCTGTGTATTTCATTGCTAAAGGTATAGATATAAAGGTTTAACGTTGTGAGCGTCTGCATCGCTGGTGATCTCCTCGTGGTCCCGAGCGCTGCTACGCTATAGCGAATCATTACGATAAGTCAACAGCCAATAGTCTGCCTGCCTGCGATCACTTGGCCGTGAGTGAACGTGACGCCTGAGCGTCTCGATCACGGCTAAGCGATCGATACGCAACTTGCGTACCCTTACGGTACTTCTTACGTAGATAGCGTACAGTGTTCTTAGATCTCATAAAGGGTTATATACACGATAAATATTTAGCTTTATCAACTCAGAGCTGTTATAATGTGTGAGGGCGTAATCACTGTATGAGAACAAAGGCTGGCTACTGGGATCAGAGTGTATAAGGCTTCCAGGCTGGCAGCTGGGCAAGTCCAGTAGAGCTTATGAAATCATCAGGTGGGTGCACAGAGATGACACAAAACACTGGTATAGCACTGATATAGTCAAGGTGTGGAAGCACAGTGGTGATAAAGTCAATATGGTGTTGTGAGCTCAAATATACAGCATATGGAAGTAGAGCATAAACATCAGCAATGGTTGGGGAAACAGAGCAGGCATAATGCATTTGTTATAGCACAGAGCTGACATAAGTCATAGCTCTATAGGTGGGTGTGGTATGGCTGACTGGTGGTCAGTAGACCGCCAGTCAGCATCCCGGCAGCATACCGATGCCGGGATCCCGGCAGGGAGGGGCGAGTGCAGCAAGTCACTTGCAGGCTCGCTGCGGGCTCAGTGGTACCAGCGATCACCACGGGTTCTATTCCCACTCTATGGGTGTCGTGGACACCCACGAGTGGAAATAGTCCCCGTTGGTCGTCATGCCGACCGTCGGGATAGTGAGGAAGTGGGATGTTGGTGAAGGTCAAGTGACCGTCGGTCTCCCGACCGCCGGTCACATGAATACCACCCCTATTGGTAACATACAGAACTTGTAAAGGTTTAGAATCTGATTATCCCTTTATGTAGCAAGTGTTTGCCTTACATCTTAATCTAAATGTACAGTATGATCCCCTTATTGTTCACTGCCAATTATTATGGAGATACTTCAGAAATAAAAGAAAACAACAATTATGCCCAACTAAAGTTTATAGTGGCAATCTTACAATTACAAAGCTTGCTAACTCTTGTAAGTGATACAGAGTAGTGGAGTCATTAGGTAAGCAATCTTGCACGGGCCCAGCTGCTTCTTAAAACACCCTTGCAAAATCTCCCCTAGCCTCCGAATCTTTCTACGGAAATCTGATCTTTAGTATAATTTACCTTATACCCACCATTACAACTCGTACTGGCTTACTGCCGCTACTGTCCCAATCTCCACTCGGAGCCTTCCTCCCTCCTCTTCTCTCAGCTCCGCCATTCTCTTTTTGAGGGGCCTATTTATCAATCATATAATTGTGTACAAACTGCTGTGTTCACATGTTTTTCAGAACTTTTAGGATTGGGGCAATGTAATGCAACTTTAACATGCTAATACATTCCTATCTTAAATAAAGCCACCGCCAAACACCCCCATTCCCATAGACCTTTATGAGAACAGCAATGTAGTCCAGTTTACCATTCTACAAAAAGTTTAGACTATAGGTGACCAGTTAGACTGTTAAGATTATAGGTGACCAGTTAGCTGGAGATGGATCTTCACATCCCTTCCTGGCAGCCTAAACTTCCACATTTGCAGCCAGATGGCCCTGCATGCACAATAGGGGAATGCGGTCAAAATCCCCACAGATCCCACAGTCAGGAGACGGACAGAGAGACTCCTGATGGTAAGTAATGGGTTTAGGGTTAGGCACTAGTGGGGAGTTAGGGTTAGGCTACAGAGGTAGGGGAGATTAGGGTTAGGTTGCAGAGGTAGGAAAGATTAGGGTTAGGCTGCAGAGGTAGGGGAGATTAGGGTTAGGCTGCATAGGTAGGGGAGATTAGGGTTAGGCTGCAGAGGTAGGGGAGATTAGGGTTAGGCTGCAGAGGTAGGGGAGATTAGGGTTAGGCTGCAGAGGTAGGTGAAATTAGGATTAGGCTGCAGAGGTAGGGGAGATTAGGGTTAGGCTGCAGAGGTAGGGGAGATTAGGGTTAGGCTGCAGAGGTAGGGGAAATTAGGGTTAGGCTGCAGAGGTAGGGGAGATTAGGGCTAGGCTGCAGAGGTAGGGGAAATTAGGATTAGGCTGCAGAGGTAGGGGAGATTAGGGTTAGGCTGCAGAGGTAGGGGAGATTAGGGTTAGGATGCAGAGGTAGGGGAGATTAGGGTTAGGCTGCAGAAGTAGGGGAAATTAGGGTTAGGCAGCAGAGGTAGGGGAGATTAGGGTTAAGATGCAGGAGGGATCGGTTAGGGATAGGGATAGGGGTTGGGTTAAAATATTTACTGGCATCCACTGTGGGTTTTATGGCTGTTGGGATCCCGACTGCCAGGATTTCGAACCCAACATACGCCAGGTCCTAACCCAGCAGTAAAGGTGATAGCACCAGTTATAACTGTACTTTTCACTCTTTGAGGACTATTCAGTGTCACTAATGGGCCTGCTACAGTACATTAGTTTCCGCATATTTTTTTGTATCCCATTCATTATTAGGGGTCCATTAGGTCCCCCCAATATTTAGAAAATGCTGAATTTTTTTTCGGAGTTCACTTGCAAGAATCAGCTCAGGCACCCCGCTACTTCCTATAGGCGATTGACCTGTGGCCATACGCATGGGTTATCTAAGGACCCTTTACTGATACTGAAGTAGCACTGTTACAGTTTGCTCGGACAGCTGCTTTTCGGGGCAGTTGCCCCACACCGCAGAAATCCTGTATTGCTCCAGTAATTAAGCATCCACTGTTGCAACTCGCGGCTAGTTGGATACTTAATGACTGTCCCAGCAAGAGGGTTTTGATAAATCAGCAGATATGTGGCAACAAGTAATGATAGTTTATGAGGCAGCCAATGATAAAGAGGCCCCTAATACTCTAAGCTCTCTTATGAGCTTGGCCTTCTCTACACTGTGTTATCACATCTTCATACCTTCTGTGTAATGTACCGTTATGTCCCTGTTCTGTGCATGTTATGTTTTCATCATTGACCAATGACGCTGAGCGCTGTGTCTCTTTACAGATCAACATTAATCATTTTAATATTGTAAATATAGAAGAAAAATTCTCATTTAAGAACTGATTTACAAGAGACACTTTGCTTGCATTCCCCACCTGGCCTTGCTCATTTACAATTTTTAATTATTTTTGTGTCCACTTTAATTTCTCTCAAGTTAATAGGTGCAGTATGTTATGTGCAGGACTTGTTTCATTTATTGCATGAGACACTTGATGTGAACAGGTGGCGTGCAGGAAATCAGCACTCCAGGAACACAGTGCTGTGTTATCTCATATCAAATGTGCTGCGCTTATGTTCATAAATATCTGACTAATCTACAACGGTGCATAATGTGCCTTAGCAGCATCACAGGATTTAAACTACTTGTATCTCCATATTTATAGGATTTCATAACAAGAGCCAGCATATTTGTATTGTTATTATTTCAATATTACTATTACAGGTCACTCCGCTGTACAATACCACATATTTTAAATGTTGCAATCAAAATTTAATTACAGCCACATGCAGAGATCCTGGCCAGATGTATTACAGGTCCAATGGGCACCTTTATCACTGCTGATATTTCACAGCTTCTTTTCATCTTAATGTGTGTGTGTGTGTGTGTGTGTGTGTGTGTGTGTGTGTGTGTGTGTGTGTGTGTGTGTGTGTGTGTGTGTGTGTGAGAGAGAGAGAAAGAGAGTGTAATGTATATTTAGTTTATCATTTTGTAACACAAACAAGGGATCTTAAGAAGAAGCTTGCTCTAATAGTGTGTTAATAACATTTTGGCATGTATGGCTGGCCTGCTTTAAGCAATCTCTTCACATCAATGTCCCGCAGCTTAGCGTTTACATTGTGTTGTAGATATTAGGACAGCACTAGAGCAGCTTAGCTGAGAACGCATCGCCTGAGGGACATTGCAAAGAGCTGGTAGCCTACTGGCTCAGCTGGTGAAACATCTGGGTTGCAGCAAAATTTCTTTTATCCCAGCGTCAGTGTCAGTTTTTTAAACACATAGTGCAAAAATTGTCAGTTGATATGGACTGAAATATTAGAACATCCCCGATGAAAAAGATGAGCTCAGACAGTGACGGAGGTGAGAAGGTCCTCCTGAGAGATCTGAAGGGGTTTCCTATTGATATGAAAAGACACAGTGCAGTCCTTTGTGAGAGCGCCTTAGTGATCATCAAATTAGATGTAATTACAGTACACAGAGGCAACAGGATACCATTCTTGTCTCTTCATCCTGCTGAGATGGATCTCCCTGTTATTGGTATTTACAGTAGCAAGTATTACGGATGTCGAAATATGCCCCTCAAGCCTAGTGTGGAGCTGCATTCAGCATCAACAAATATCTGTCCCTACATACTGCTAATAAGTGGGAAATATGATCTGCATTTTTAGCATCACCATATGAAAAATACTTAGATTAAGCACATTTTTATAAAGATTTTCATGACAGCCAATCTCTGCTTAAAATATACAGTAATGCCAAAAATAATAAAACAACGTTAGTATAAATGTGCAGCTTATCTTATGCAACATGAGTGCTATCCAATTCATTATCAAGGTCCTTTGTCCATTGCACAGCATATTTACTAACTAGGTGCTTCATCGCGCCCTACGGGCGCTCTTCACACCGTCGAAAAGGGCTACGCCCCCTTAACCCCTGCACGCCTTGCTGCGGTTCAATATTTGTATGAGTATTACCTGCATTCCTAGGTTTGTTAGTGGTTAAATATTGCACGACGAAAGTGCTTCCAATGGTGAATG
Source organism: Pseudophryne corroboree (assembly GCF_028390025.1). NCBI lineage: Eukaryota > Metazoa > Chordata > Amphibia > Anura > Myobatrachidae > Pseudophryne > Pseudophryne corroboree. Next base: position 658,065,359 of record NC_086449.1, on the reverse strand, counting down.
GGGCGTAGCCCCTTTGCAACGGCGTGAACAGTGCCTGCAGGGCACGATGTACAGAATGTAGCGGGTGCGGGGGGGGACCGCGGATGAGGCAGGGAGTATGTAGATGCTGCGAGTGGAGGGGGAGGTGGATGCAGGTGTGGGGGGGAGGGGGTGTGGGACCTATACCTATGTCATTTTATTTGTAACAATATATAAGGATGTATGTGATATAGACATACCCGCATGAAGAGGTAAATGGTGTCATTAGACACAGAGGGGAGTGCTGGTACAATGCGGAGCAGGGGCAGCTGTGTCCTCTCTCTACACCGTACCATCCTTCAGGTGTAGCAACACGGACATGTTGGGCACGCAAGGTCTCCACGCGGCCGCAGGTGCACCAGTCCCCTCTGCATGCGCTATGTGCGCGCCCCCCTCAGGTGCAGTAGGAGGAGGGGGCGATGGCTGGAGCTGGTACCAGGGCCAATGGGCATGGACAGTGCGATCATGTGCTCGGTGCTGGGCTTGCGCCCTGCGCTTGCTGTGTGAGGGATAGGGAAGAGGTGGCAGAGCGGAGCATCACCGATATACCGGTAACTATGGGGGGCACCGCAGGGGGTTATGGCTCCTGTACTCCTGGTGAGGGTTTGTCAGGGAGGTATCAAGGAGCCAGTGGTATGGACCGTGTATGGATACAGGGGGTAGGGAGGGGATACAGAGACGCGGGGCGGTAGGGAGGGGATACAGAAACGCAGAGCGGTAGGGAGGTGATACAGAGACGCAGAGCGGTAGGGAGGTGATACAGAGACGCAGAGCGGTAGGGAGGGGATACAGAGACACAGGGCGGTAGGGAGGGCACACAGAGATGCAGGGCGGTAGGGAGGGGACAGAGAGACGCGGGGCGGTAGGGAGGGGATAGAGAGACGCAGGGCGGTAGGGAGGGGATAGAGAGACGCAGGGTGGTAGGGAGGGGATACAGAAACGCAGGGTGGTAGGGAGGGGAAACAGAGACGCGGGGCGGTAGGGAGAGGATACAAAGACGCTGAGCGGTAGGGAGGTGATACAGAGACGCAGAGCGGTAGGGAGGGGATACAGAGACACAGGGCGGTAGGGAGGGGATACAGAGACGCGGGGCGGTAGGGAGGGGATAGAGAGAAGGGGGGCGGTAGGGTGGGGATACAGAGGCATATGGAGCAGGGGATACAGAGACATGGGGCGGTAGGGAGGGGACAGAGAGACGCGGGGCTGTATGGAGGGGATAGAGAGACGCAGGGCGGTAGGGAGGGGATAGAGAGACGCGGGGTGGTAGGGAGGGCACACAGAGACGCAGGGCGGTAGGGAGGGGATAGAGAGACGCAGGGCGGTAGGGAGGGGATAGAGAGACGCAGGGCGGTAGGGAGGGGACAGAGAGACGCAGGGCGGTAGGGAGGGGATACAGAGACACAGGGCGGTAGGGAAGGATGGAGAGAAGCGGGGCAGTAGGGAGGGGATACAGAGGCGTAGGGAGGAGGGGATACAGAGACGTTGGACGGTAGGGAGGGGATACAGAGACGCGGGGCGGTAGGGAGGGGATAGAGAGACGCGGGCCGGTAGGGAGGGGATAGAGAGAAGGGGGGCGGTAGGGAGGGGATAGAGAGACGCAGGGCGGTAGGGAGGGGATAGAGAGACGCGGGGCGGTAGGGAGGGCACACAGAGACGCAGGGCGGTAGGGAGGGGATAGAGAGACGCGGGGCGGTAGGGAGGGGATAGAGAGACGCAGGGCGGTAGGGAGGGGATACAGAGACGTGGGACGGTAGGGTGGGGATACAGAGGCGTAGGGAGGAGGAGATACAGAGACGCGGGCGGTAGGGAGGGGATAGAGAGACGCGGGCCGGTAGGGAGGGGATAGAGAGAAGGGGGGCGGTAGGGAGGGGATAGAGAGACGCAGGGCGGTAGGGAGGGGATAGAGAGACGCGGGGCGGTAGGGAGGGCACACAGAGAAGCAGGGCGGTAGGGAGGGGATAGAGAGACGCGGGCCGGTAGGGAGGGGATAGAGAGAAGGGGGCGGTAGGGAGGGGATAGAGAGACGCAGGGCGGTAGGGAGGGGATAGAGAGACGCGGGGCGGTAGGGAGGGCACACAGAGACGCAGGGCGGTAGGGAGGGGATAGAGAGACGCGGGGCGGTAGGGAGGGGATAGAGAGACGCAGGGCAGTAGGGAGGGGATACAGAGACGTGGGACGGTAGGGTGGGGATACAGAGGCGTAGGGAGGAGGAGATACAGAGACGCGGGCGGTAGGGAGGGGATAGAGAGACGCGGGCCGGTAGGGAGGGGATAGAGAGAAGGGGGGCGGTAGGGAGGGGATAGAGAGACGCAGGGCGGTAGGGAGGGGATAGAGAGACGCGGGGCGGTAGGGAGGGCACACAGAGAAGCAGGGCGGTAGGGAGGGGATAGAGAGACGCAGGGCGGTAGGGAGGGGATAGAGAGACGCAGGGCGGTAGGGAGGGGATAGAGAGACGCAGGGCGGTAGGGAGGGGATAGAGAGAAGCGGGGTGGTAGGGAGGAGATACAGAGACGTGGGACGGTAGGGTGGGGATACAGAGGCGTAGGGAGGAGGAGATACAGAGACGCGGGGCGGTAGGGAGGAGATACAGAGACGTGGGACGGTAGGGAGGAGATACAGAGACGCAAGGCGGTAGGGAGGGGATAGAGAGACGCGGGGCGGTAGGGAGGGGATACAGAGATGCAGGGTGTTAGGGAGGGGATACAGAGATGCGGGGCAGCAGGTAGAGGATACAGAGAGGCGGGGCGGCTGGGAGGGGATAGAGAGATGCGGGGCGGTAGGGAGGGGATAGAGAGAGACGCGGGGCGGTAGGGAGGGGATATAGAGACGCAGGGCGGCAGGGAGGGTCCCCAGTGAGGAAGCTGATGAAGAGAGGGGGAAAGTAGTGGAGAGGCAGGGCACCAGAAGTGGAGACTTGTGTAAAGTGGCGACCAGACATAGAATCAGTGGGTAGGATGGCCGGAGGGACTCACCGTTGAGTCTGTGGGCGGCTGCTGCAGGCTGGTAAACAGTAGTGTTCAGAGGCGTCACTGGTTGTCGGAGCGCAGTCTGTTCTATTACACACATCTCTCACCCCCCCGCGCGGATGAAAAGGGGCGTGGTCTTCTGTAAAAGGGGCGTGGCCTCGCAGGTATGTTCTCTCTCGCTCCGGGGGTGTTTCCAGCTTGCCTGTTGATGCTGGCAGCCCCCGGAGAGTGTATGTGCCCGCTCTTCTCTGTGACAGGAGGAGAGTGCTGCAGGAGTTTATCTCACTGCAGCACTCGGCTCCTGTCACAGCAGGAGAGCTGACAGCTGGATGTGTGTGGAGGAGGCGGCGGGTCTGTGTACACGGCGCAGGGAGGGCTATGAAAGCCTTCTCCTGCGCCACCCGTCCCTCCTAATGTGTATGCCGGGGGCGGCATCAGCCGTTGTTGTTCGCCCGGCGCCGCGGCCGGGGAGTCAGAGCTGCTGATGGGTGGGGGGAGGGGGGAGGGGAGAGAGAGAGATGGACAGGCAGCAGGAGAAGAGACTTGCTGACTCCGCCCACCACTGTGACTCCACCCAGCATTACGGCCAGGCACAGAGTCACAGATTCGGCCTAATATATAGGAGATTTACCCAAGGCATACTAAGCCTACTTATTTTTCTCATTCGTTTGACTAATAACTAATCGCTAACTGTATATTAAGTGAACAGCTTAGTTACTGGACTCTAGTTTAGAAAAGGCATTATTATCCTTGTTTGCAGAATAAACCACACACAAGGAAAGCTGATGATGTTGAGTTAGTGAAACCACAGTGACTGCAAAGAAGCTATGCATCCAGATGCTCTTCAAATTGTATAAACCTTTTGTAAATTGAGAGTAAAACGTTACACACACTCTAACCAAGGGGCGTATGTATGACGTAGAAAAAAGCCCTTTCTCCAGTAACGATGGCTGTTTTTGCTGCAGATAAGGTTTTTTCAATTTATTAAAGGCCAGCCACTGGGGTCTCTGGTGGAGGCTCACAGCTGGAAAGCATGGGGAAGCCGAGCTATGTGCTGCCATTGTCTTTCTATCACTATAACCACCCCAATATTACTTTATTAAAGCATTTTTTATATTACTTTTTTTTCCACTATTTGCTCTTGTTTTATAGATGGAGCCTCGCTCATATAGGCTTCTTTGCTGGGCCTAGGTGCACCAAGGCTTATTAGCAAAAGCCTTTCATCTGTTGTTCTCAGCTGCAATACAATATAGAGAACAATACATCAGGGGATTAAGTCATTACAGCAAGGGATAAAATCTGACTGAGCAAAAGGAATCTACCAAAGGAATGAAAGATCGGGCGCTTACAGGTGCTGTGTCTCTAATGCTGCTGCTATAACATTTGGGGGTAGTCACACCCCAACCATACACCAGAGAAAGAAACCAAAAAGACAAATAGCAGCGCTAATTGAAATGCTGAGTCAAGATTATGATGAGAAGGATTGAGTGATGAGAAATTCACATTTAATAAAACATAAAATTTAGGCCTCATTAAAAATTGGATACAAAAATCCAAAGACAATTCATAGCAATAAAAACAATAAATGTGGGTCAGACACTATAACTGCCTATCACAATAGCATCCGTTCCTATTAATTAACCTGGATTATACAGCAGATGGAGACAGACTGACAGCGCAGACTCACCAATACACTTTACCCGAAAACCGCTAGAGGTGTAGTCCCTTAAGAGTGTCTCTGATGTTTTACTCAAAACCAGCCAGGTTTGGGATCCTCAGTATAACACGGTGTCCTCTTTATGAAGAAAGGGGTTGATGGTGTTTCCAATTGTAAAGGATTTGTCTCGCTTTTTCTGCAGATGGCAAAGTCCAGTAATTGGTCTGGGTGTGATACAGCAGTAAGATTTAACGTGGTTGTCGACCCAAATAGCCTCCTACTGACGCGTTTCGCTGCAGGCACTGCAGCTTTATCAAAGGTGATCTAGGCAGGCAACTAACCAGATCTTTATACCTTAGGTAATTACCAAACAATATGCAGCTGTTCACTCAATCCTTCTACTTAATCTAAATACTCATAAAAACAATCATGTTACACCTTCTATAAGTTTTAAGTGTGATCCTAGGACAGACTCAGATAGCTAAACTCTGTTTCATAAAGAACTTTACCAGAAAACTACTCGATTATAATGTAACTAAATCCCTGTCTTTATGATACTTCCGGGTCACTGGGACACACAATCCAATAATAAATGTCTATACCCGACACATAATTTTTCAGATCTTATACAAGGGGTCACTCTCTTAATCGCATATACACTCTTTAATTAGCACAACAAAATGTGAAAGACTTATAGATTTTGAGCGGATATATAACTTCAGTATTGTGTTCCCGATCGGCGCTACTGTGTTGCTTCCATCTCGTGGAGCACACTTGCGTTCCACCATTCAGCTTAGAGGAAGGGGACGCCTCTACACGTCCTCCATCCTTCCGGTCACGTGTCCCTCGTTTCCCCGATGACTATGGGAAATGTAGTGAAATACATAACAGCGGGGCAATCCCAGATGCGGGGTACGTGACCCACGTGACGGGGCGGTCCCATCGGTTGGCATAGTGACCCGCAGCCAGTTCAATATACTTTTACAATCCGATCATTAGGACTAACATTATAGGGATATACTTTATCCACATCTTCTTATTCCAGAAAAGTTTAACAGTTCAATTATTTCTTAAAGATAAACATATATCATTATCTTCTACTCAACTCTTAAGTCCCTATTACTATATATACCCCTAATTAAATCGATTGATATATTGTTTAACATCATATTGTTTTATTATAATAAAGGAATTGTAGAAAAGGGGCTGGAAACCCAAACAACTGTACCGAAATAAAATATTTCATACTATTCAATAATATTCACACAATACCTTTTTTCCCTTTTCCTCCTGAAATAACGTTAGTTCACTCCCTCTTGATCATATTTAAGAGGAAGCAAACTCATAAATTATTACCTCCATACACTTTTTTGGTATTGTAAAGACGTTCATGTTCTACATAATTTTTTATTTTTATTTTATTAATATCTTATCTTCAGGTCACTCTTCTCTCGAATGATCATTTTTATTTTTATTTTAATATGGGAAGAAAAAAAGGGGGGGGGGATCTCGATAGTAAACAGATTACACCATTATTCTATGTCTGGAGCAAAATGCAACCTCAAAGAATTTTACCTATCTAATAGATGGGAACTTGATCTATATATTTTTCGCAATCTAGCCGGCCGTCGACCCAAGTCGACATTCCGACAGAACCCGAAACAGACTGGGGGGCTATAACCAGTTAGTAAATGCTCAGTCTTAATACTTTTCAATGCACATGGTAGGGCCAGTACAACCCTGTTTCTAGTCTACTTATTCTCTCAACACATGTTTATATCTCCAATCAGATCACAGTATTTAATTCCACTGATTCATTAAGGCCTTCAGGGAATATGCTGTTCATCTAAGACATCCAAAAGACCTCCTGTCTGCATAGTCTTTTGTATCTGTCACCCCCACGTGTGGTGAAAGGTATATGTTCTAGACCTGTGAGTTTCAAACATTTTGGATCTCCACCGTGAACATCATGATAGTGCTTTGAAACACTGTGTGTCTGAATCTTATTAATAATATTCCTCCTATGTTCTAGGAACCGTACTTTGAGTGGCCGGGTGGTGCGTCCTATATATTTTTGACCGCACCCACATACTAACATATAAATAACATATGATGTATCACAGTTGATAAAACTACCAATTTCAAATAATCTCTCAGTCGTTTCTACATTGATTTTTTTTTAAACGGTTAGAGATATAATTACATGTTATGCATTTATTTTTCCCGCATCTATAACAACCCTTTAGTTTAGCTTGATGACCCTTAATCCAATCTTTACTCCCACCTACATCTTCATTACTTTCCTTAATGATCTTAAGATGGCTGGGGGCAGGGCCGGTGCAAGCTCTCTCTGCACCCTAGGCAAATCTTCAGCCGAGCGCCTCTAACCTGCAACCCCACCTATCACCACTTGCCAGAGGGGAGATGCTGGTGGCCACTAGGTGGGCTGGGGTGATTTGCATCATTATACATATACAGAAAAAATAGACAACACTCTCGGACCTTTAAAATGATAAAATATATTGTAAACAAGTCACAAATTTAGTGACTTTGTTCACAATATACTTTTACTTTTAAAAGTCCTTGAGTGCCATCTATACTTTATATACTGTATAATACTGTATATGGGGTCTTGTGTGAATATTTAATTGGGGCTGGGTACGGGATGCCGTAAGTCAGAATACCAAGAGCAGCATCCTGACCGCTATAATACTGACATTTTGAATGAAATTAATTAACTTTACCCTAACCCTCCCTCCCGCAGCCTAACCCTCCCCGGCATACTAACATTCGGGATGTCGGCTATCCATTTAATTGTATATGCGTATACATAAATATTTACACACATACATATAGTTGCATGCTTCTTATTGTGTTTAAACCCCCCATCTGTAAGTTCATTACTAACACGCATACAGAGACACACTTTAGTTTTTTGCTAGATGAAGTCAGTGGTGCCCTCCAGTGACTGGCGCCCCTAGGCAGCCGCCTAAAGCTGCCTAATGGTAGAGCCGGCCCTGGCTGGGGGCCAACAGATTTTTTAGAGACTTGTTTTTACGGAAAATAAACCTAGGTTCTGAATTCAATATTGATGACAACTGTGGATCTTGTTTTAGGATCCCATAATTTTTGGAAATAATATTCCTTATTTCTAAATGGCAATTGTTGAATGTTGAGATAAATGCTATCTCCTCCATTTGACCAGTGGTTATTTCCTTCCTTTCCTTGATACTAATAGATCCTCCCTTTTTCTCTGTCTAACGTCCTCCAAAGCTGAATTAACAAGTAATTTTGGATATCCTCTATTGAGGAACGCATCCACCATAGTTTTAGCTTGTATATCGAAGGAGGTGAGGTCAGAGCAATTCCTTCGGAGTCGTAAAAATTGGCTTTTAGGGATGCTCTTCTTCCAGGGCATATAATGACCACTTTTAAAATGTAAATAGGCGTCTGTCCCCACCTCCTTCATATAATTGGTGGTGAAAATTTTATTCTCCCTGATCTCCAAGGAGACATCCAAAAAATCAATATTGTGGGGGTGAAAGGTATGGGTGAAGGTTAAATTAAAAGGATTTGAATTCAAGTGAGAAACAAATAGTGAAGCTGAAGAAGCATCCCCATCCCAAATAATAAACAAATCGTCTATATAGCGGCCATAGAGAACCAGGCTCGCGCCAAAGTCGCCCCCCCCACACGAGCTGGTCCTCGCCCTCGCCCATGTAGAGGTTTGCGTAGCTCGGCGCGAACCTGGTTCCCATGTCCGTCCCCATCACCTGTAAATAAAAAGTGTCAAGAAATGTGAATTAGTTGTGCCGCAATATAAATGATATAGATTCCAAGATGAACTGTTGATGCAAAGCTGTGAGATCCCCATCCTCAATGAGTCTCTTTGCTATTGCCTTAATCCCCAAGTCATGTGGGATGTTGGTATACAAGCTTTGGACATCGAGCGTGAGAAACCCATAAGAGTCTCTCCACTCGATGTCTTTGACTAAATTTAAGAAATGTGTTGTGTCCTTGATATGTGATTTGAGCATAGTAACCAGTGGCTGTAAAAAAATATCAACATAATGTGAAAGATTGGACGTGAGGGAACCCACACCAGAAATTATAGTACGACCAGGAGGTGAAGTGAGTGACTTGTGAATCTTAGGGAGGTGATAATATATAGGAACCGTGGGATGTGCACTAAACAAAAAATTAAATTCCTCCTTGGAGATCAGGTTATCACTCAAAGCTTGACCCAAAAGGTCATGAAGTTCTATCAAAAAATCTGGAGTGGGGTCTCTCTTTAGAATTCTATAGAAGTCATGGTTATCAAGCTGTCTTTTAGCCTCACTAATGTAATCAGACCTGTCCTGTATAATGAGTCCCGCCCCCTTATCCGCTTGTTTAATCACGATTGAACTGTCCTTCATTAACCTACGAATTGCTTGCTTCTCCCATTTATTAAGATTATCTGTTTTGTGTGAATCAAATAAAATCTGACTGCCCTGGCTCAGTTAATCCTATTAAAAGGATAGATGAGGAGGGCTCCATCTGTACATTTTTAATTAATGAAAGTCGAAGTTGAGCTTCCAGTTCTACTGCACATGTTTAAACTGGCAAAACCAGCTCACATGTGTATATACTATAGTGCTGACCTGGTTAGTGGCATGACAGAGTACACTTACTAGATAGGGAGAATAAAGTGCAGCATGCATTGGCGCTCATACCATAAGATGAATCCCTTATATTAAAAGCAGATAGACTGAACCATGAATTTAAAATAAATCAAGTGCATTTATTACATGGACAGACTGGTATACATAAACAATAAGCAATAAAAGAATCCAAGGATGGAACCTGGAGACAGTGTCTGATATAAAGTGACTGTGCAGATGGATAAACAAACAATCTCTCACCATAGGATGGCCCTGCGGTGGGCTAGCTTAGAATAAGCAATTTGTGGTCTGGAGCTGAATTAGCTCAGCACCACCGCACAGGGCTTAAATCAGCAGGTTGGTTGTTCCAGAGATGTCACTGCTCCAAGGTCCAAAAGCAATCTTCAATCCAAATAACAACGCGTTTCGGTCAGTAAAGCTCCGACCTTTTTCACGTTTTGGATAGATGTACTGGGTCCAAACAGCTATTTATACCCATGTACATGATTAGCATCACTATCACCTGTGTTTGGAAGGCGTAGCAAACTTTCCCGGCGCCTGTTGCCGGAAGTGAAGCGCTATGCGTTCCAGCGCCGGCCGGAAGTCCCGCCGAATGCGTTCCATTGCTTTGCCGGAAACCTTCTTTCAGCCGTGATGTTCTTCACTAGGCTGTATCTTTTGTATTATCATCATATGTGACAAGTATAAAGGATAAACTATGTGTAATACATTATATTGCTCAGATAATAACAGACAATAAATCCTCATGAAAGGTCCTCGTCCGCCATCTTTGTTGAGGGAAAAGGACACCTTTTTCCATATTCTCGATGGGGTTATCGTGAGATCTGCCCATATTTCTTCTTAGTCTTATGTAGCTTTCCCAGAGGAGGACCCACTCTGACCAAGCTTAGTGGTACTTAGTAATACATTGATCCCACTCGGGTAATAGGGAAGGACTAGTGGGAATACTAAGTACCACTAAGCTTGGTCAGAGTGGGTCCTCCTCTGGGAAAGCAACATAAGACTAAGAAGAAATATGGGCAGATCTCACGATAACCCCATCGAGAATATGGAAAAAGGTTTCCTTTTCCCTCAACAAAGAAGGCGGACGAGGACCTGTTTCATGAGGATTTATTGTCTGTTATTATCTGAGCAATATAATGTATTACACATAGTTTATCCTTTATACTTGTCACATATGATGATAATACAAAAGATACAGCCTAGTGAAGAACATCACGGCTGAAAGAAGGTTTCCGGCAAAGCAATGGAACGCATGCGGCGGGACTTCTGGCCGGCGCTGGAACGCATAGCGCTTCACTTCCGGCAACAGGCGCCGGGAAAGTTTGCTACGCCTTCCAAACACAGGTGATAGTGATGCTAATCATGTACATGGGTATAAATAGCTGTTTGGACCCAGTACATCTATCCAAAACGTGAAAAAGGTCGGAGCTTTACCGACCGAAACGCGTTGTTATTTGGATTGAAGATTGCTTTTGGACCTTGGAGCAGTGACATCTCTGGAACAACCAACCTGCTGATTTAAGCCCTGTGCGGTGGTGCCGAGCTAATTCAGCTCCGGACCACAAATTGCTTATTCTAAGCTAGCCCACCGCAGGGCCATCCTATGGTGAGAGATTGTTTGTTTATCCATCTGCACAGTCACTTTATATCAGACACTGTCTCCAGGTTCCATCCTTGGATTCTTTTATTGCTTATTGTTTATGTATACCAGTCTGTCCATGTAATAAATGCACTTGATTTATTTTAAATTCATGGTTCAGTCTATCTGCTTTTAATATAAGGGATTCATCTTATGGTATGAGCGCCAATGCATGCTGCACTTTATTCTCCCTATCTTGAATTTTGGGGATTTATGTGTTTGTCCCGCTTGGTGAAGTAGCAGGGCTGCTCAGTCCATTTCACTGCGCATATATTGTTGGTGTACATCCTTCCTTTTGTACCAGAGTACACTTACTAGTAATTTATTTATTAACATTTACTTATATAACTCCAGCATATTCTGTGGCCCTTTACAATCCTGTATGCATCACATTCAATCATTCACTGTACCATAATAGCTGTGACTAAGGGTAATTTGACCAGATAATATTATGCAAAATAAGGTTGTAATGTTTCTATACTGTATATTATCTATGCAAAATAGTACTTATAAAAAGTAGGTCTAAATAAATGATCACCTTTATGTGAAAGACTCACAATTTATTAAATAGTAATAATAAAAAATCGTTTTTTCACTTTTCACTACTGTTTTCCTTGACTTGAGGTTCCAAAACTCGCTCCTCAAAGTACCCAAGGGCCCAGGTTTTAAGTATATTCATGGCTCAGTATTGATGGTTAAATAAGATTGCCTGAAGTACTAATTAGGTCACCTGTGGTCAAGCATGGATATACTTAAAACCTGGACTGTTGCGGTGCCTTGAGGACCGTGTTTTGGAACCTCTGCTCTACCAGTACTGTGTGAATTGTGGAAGTATGACAGTAAAATACATGGGATTATATCGTCTGTCATAGTCATGTTACAGTGTAATATGTTTGTCTGTATTGCCTAGCATGGTCACGTGATAGTATCATAAACTGTATATAATATTGTGCTTGTATTGCCTGGCATGGTCATGTGATAGTATCATATACTGTAGATGATATTTGTGCTCGTATCGGCATGGTTATTTGAAAGTGCCATATATTTGTGCCTACATTCAGGGAAGTCACTGGGGTCAGTGAAACCTAGTGTGCCAATAAACCACCCTGAAGAAATTTGTGACCAAAAAGGTAGTGACCTCTTGATTGGGGGCATGGCCGACCCCATTTCCATCACTCCGGTGGTGTGCTCAGCATTCCCTGAAATACAGGTCTGCCCCCGGAGACTTGTCTGGCTGCAATGCCAGCTCCTACACTGTGACAGGAGCTGAGTGCTGCACATAATGTCACAGAGCAGCATCTGGCTCCTATCCCTGAGAAGTAGTTTGCATTTTGTGATATGATATGAGTATTTATGGGATATGAGTAACTATATAGTCTGACATGATCCAGTACTGTAACAGTGTAATATATGTACCTATATTGTCTGACATGGTTATGTGATAGGGTAATATGTGAACCTATACTGTATTGTCTAGCATGGTTATGTGACAGTGGAATACACATTACTGTTTTTTTCCTAGGAGATGCAGGGCTGCAGCCCTCCCAGTAAATATTTGACACCACCAATGAGCCCCATTACAAGCAGTGGCTCCTATTGGAAGCATTATCTGCCAGTGTCAGTAGTACCAGAGTCAATGGAGTTGGTCGCCGCCGGGCACCAGCCTTAATAGGGCACCTCTCCACCATTGCTCTGGTGTCAAGGATTGCCTGCATTATGTGCCCCGTACGTCTGTCTGGATGGAGGGAGTGGGGGGGCGGGAGTGTCATCTGTTGAGCATTAAGTGCATTGAGATCTTGGGATCAGTGCTTCCATGCAATGGGCATGGCATGAGCAGAGCGGTGCTCCCGCTACACCCACACCATGCTGCCGATATGAAGGCACTGACCTCAGTCTCATGTACAGTACTCAGCAGTTAATTCTTCCACTGGTGGCAGTGAGGAGTTGGACTAGAAGGGGACATCAGTGTAGAGGAGGGAGCATATCGGTGTCTGTGAGGGTGGACTGATGCGCTGTGTGTGTGAGGGAAGGATAGTTTGGAGGTGGAGCAGAACTTATTGAAAGCTGCAGTGCCGACTATTTAGCGCCGGGTGTGTGTGTGTGGGGGGGGGGTGTTTCCAGGGTCGGCAGAGGCTCTGTATACCACAGCCACCGCACAGAAACCGGGACTCAACATTAGGATTCACTCTCCTAAACCCGTCCCCAGACTCCAGTGAATCTAGCCAATGAGAGTCTGGGGGCAGGCTCTATATGTATGTTTATATGTGCTTAGACCAACCCCCCCCCCCCCCCCCCCACATTCCCTCCCTGCACTAGGTAGTCTGTGCTGGCTGTGTCTGTGTGAGGAAGGGACAGCTACTGTATGTGAGGGGGGAATCTGTGTCAGGGTAGAGCGCTGAGCGAGTTTGAAAGGAGATGAATAAGTGGGCGGGGGGGGTAGGGGTAGGAGAGCTGTGTGTAGGGGTATCTATCCTCTAAAAACATTCAGGGGATACTGTAATCTCAAGGAAAACAAAATAGGGCTGCGCTCATGGGAGTGAGAATAACCAAAATAAGGAGAGCTGACGTGAAAATACCTTAAGATGGATTTATTAATACCACATTAATCAATTAAAACTTCAAATGAATAATAATGAAAATAAAAAATTAAAATATACACTTTCACTGGGTCGCCGTGAGGGTACTGACAATATTGTCCATCCACATGGTGTTCCACCCGTAAAGAGTAACTGATAGGGCTCTGGTGCTAGCAGAAGTGGAATGTTCTAAATAGCAGAAACATATGTTACCGCTGTGGCTGTAATAGCAACACTGTGTCTCAGAGAAGACTTGCCGTGTATTGGTAATAGCTGAATACACGGAGAAAACTCCTCTCACTGATTGGATATGCAGGTGACAAACACAGATCCGTTGGTACCGGTAAATACCAGTGATAAGACGGTGAAATCATTCTGACAATGTCGACATTCTCCTGTCATCATGATTAATGTCGACATTATGAATGTCAACATATACCACTTTGATCCCTTTAAGTGTGCTTAAACTCCTGTACCCTCCGTTGCCTGTTGACATTTTAACAATGTCAACATTATTAATGTTGATATTGTCAATGTCACCGTAATGACTACTTCCTGACTGAAGCTTGTCACAGAGGAGACCAGACCTTATAGTGATAAGGAAGGCTTTACAATCCCTCCCTGAATAGGGTACCTCAGCACCTCCTCTGCACTGTGTCACGCCCCACACCCACAGGGACAATGTCAGCACACAGGGGCAGAGCAGCTCACTGATTGACTGAAAGACCCGTCACCTGAGAGAGTTGATATTAAGGTAGGTAATCTGAATTCTAGTCAGGTTTTTATCATTATAATTAGAGATGAGTGGGTTCGGATCTCAGAGAACCGAACCCTACCGGACTTCACGTCACGAGCCCGAATCTGAGTCAGGCTCGGGTTTTCCCGCCTGACTCGGAAACCCGAACGAGGCAAAACGTCATCATCCCGCGGTCGGATTCTCACGGGATTTGGATTCCATATTAAAAGCCGCGCCCCGCACCCATTTTCACTCCAGTCTCAGAGAGTGTAGTGAGAGCATGTGTCTCCATCCTCAGTGTCTGTGTGGGAGCGGGAAAGTGGGGTGGCGATTCTAGTGCTGTCTTGTGCTGCTCAGTCCAGTGTAGTGTCTTATGCTGCGTCAGTCCAGCCATTCACAGTGGTGGTGTCCTCTACTGCTAAGTGTCCCCAGTGCTGCTGTATAAGTTCCTTGCAGTTTTGCTGCGTTGTCTTGCATCAGACCAGGGGTAGTGTCTCTAGTGTCTCTCTTGTGCAGCATCAGTCCAGTGACCAGTCACAGTGGTGGTTTCCTCTGCTGCCATATATCCAGTGTTACTGGCGTATAATACCAGTGATATTGCCGTATAATTCCTGTGATATTGCTGTATAATTCCCGTGATACTGGTGTATAATTACAGTGATATTGCCGTATAATTCTCAGGATACTGGCGTATAATTCCTGTAAAATTGCCGTATAATTACAGTGATATTGCCGTATAATTTCCATGATACTGGCGTATAATTCCTGTGATCCTGCTGTATAATTACAGTGGTACTGGCATATAAATCCAGTCCAGTGATACTGCCGTACATGTCCAGTGATACTGCCGTATATGTCCAGCGGTACTGCCATGTAAATCCAATGATCCTGCCGTATAATTCAAATGATCCTGCCGTATAAATCGAGTGATCCTGCCGTAGAAGTCCAGCGATCCTGCCGTATAATTACAGTGGTATTGGC
The DNA here is from genome assembly GCF_028390025.1 of Pseudophryne corroboree. Taxonomy (NCBI): domain Eukaryota; kingdom Metazoa; phylum Chordata; class Amphibia; order Anura; family Myobatrachidae; genus Pseudophryne; species Pseudophryne corroboree. Next base: position 658,050,119 of record NC_086449.1, on the reverse strand, counting down.
GTCAGTGATACTGAAGTATATGTCCAGTGATCCTGCTGTATATGTCCATTGATACTGCTGCATATGTCCTGATGTACTGTCGTATAAATCCAGTGATCCTGCCGTATAATTCCAGTAATCCTGCCGTATAATTCCATTGATCCTGCCGTATAATTCCAGCGATCCTGCCGTATAAATCCAGTGATCCTCCCGTATATTTCCAGTGATCCTGCCGTATAATTCCAGTGATCCTGCCGTATAATTCCAGTGATCCTGCCGTATAAATCCAGTGATCCTGCCGTATAATTCCAGGGGTACTGGCGTATAAGTCCAGTCCAGTGATACTGCCGTATATGTCCCGTGATGCTGCCGTATATGTCCATTGATACTGCCGTATATGTCCAGCGGTACTGCCGTATAAGTCCAGTTATTCTGCCGTATAACTACAGTGACACTGGCGTATAAGTCCAGTCCAGTGATACTGCCGTATGTATATATACCCTGTTGCAAAGTGGATTACTGAGGCCATAACAACTATGCTGGTGTTAGACATGCGTCCGGTATCCGCCATTAGTGCAGTGGGACTGCAGTGCCAACCCTAGATGGACCAGGTGTTTGTGCCGCACACTTGTGTCACTTATCTTAGTTATACAGCTACCTCATTGCCCTCTTTTACATCTTTGCATGATGTGCTGTTTGGGGCCTATTTTTTTTAAATATGCCATCCTGTCTGCCACTGCAGTGCCACTCCTAGATGGGCCAGGTGTTTGTGCCGCACACTTGTGTTGCTTAGCTTAGTCATACAGCTACCTTGTTGCACCTGTTTTTCATCTTTGCATTGGGGGCTGTTTGGGGCATAGTTTTTAAAAGTGTCATTCTGTCTGACACCGCCGTATAAGTTCAGGGGTACTGCTGCATTAGTACAGCGGTACTGCCGTATAAGTCCACCAATTGCAGATTTTTTTTAAAAATGACAAGGGCGTGCAAGAGATGCTGTCAGTGGACTGAAAAATTGCGGGCCACTTTTGACATTCAGCCACTGCATGCCACTAATAGATGGGCCAGGTGGTTGTGTCGCTTAGCTTAGTCATACAGCTACCTCGTGCACCTCTTTTTCTTCTTTGCATCATGTGCTGTTTGGGACCTATTTTTTTAAATCGTGTGATAGATGGGGCCTCCCTGCACCGGCCAGGGGGGAGCTGCAGCAGTGTGATCAATGAAGGGTGATGATGATCAAGCATCATCACCCTTCAGCAGAGCCGTGGACCGCGGCTGCACCTGCCTCCTGCCTTGGCTTTGCCTCACTATAGCGCAGCTGCAGACTCAAAGAGGTAAATTTACTAATATGGGCGTTCTATTTAGGAGGGGATGTTGCCCATAGCAATCAATCATATTCTACTTCTCATTTTTCTAGCACCTTCTAGAAGATAATACCTGGAATCTAATTGGTTGCTATAGGCAACATCCCCTCTTAAAAAGAACTCCTATCTTAGTAAATTTACCCCAGTGTGACCGTGTTGGCACACTGGCTGATGTGCACACAATATAAAGGGAACCGGGTGAACAGTGGAGGGGGTAAAGTACGGAGTCGGGGTTGTGCTTGGTGTGCTGTGTTTACCCAGGCATTCTTACAGTGAGGTGCCAGACCAGAGCCACTGCCAACGCCCAGTACTAAAAAGTGTATGTTCTGTTAAGTACTGATGATAGATAGATAGATAGATAGATAGATAGATAGATAGATAGATAGATAGATAGATAGAACTGCCATCAGCTTGCTGTCTGGTTTATCCCAATCCAGGGGCCATGGTGTGTTGCTGTGTTGTCCTTTGTACTTTACAGTGATCGTTGGAGTTCTCTATAATATATGGCACTCATTGCAATGTCCCTTGCAATGTATGCAGTTCACTTGGATGCATGTATTATTTGACAAGCACTGATGTTTGTTATAATATATGATGGTCACTACAGAGCTCTTTGTTTTATATGGCAGTCACTGTAATGCTGTTTGCATTATATGACAGTCACTACGATGCTCTGTGTATTGTATGGCGGTCATTGATGCTCTTTGTATTATATGGCAGTCACTGCAATGTTCTCTGTTATATGACAGTCACTGCAATGTTCTCTGTTATATGACAGTCACTGTGATGCTCTCTGTATTATATGGTGTCACTGCGCTGCTTACTTTTCTTTGTTATAGCTCTACTATGGAGTGTTTGAAGGTAGATGCTAGCTATGCCATCCATGGCGATAGCCACACCCATGGTACAGGCCACTTCTCCTATGTAGACCACACCCACACTACACTTGCCACACCCCTACATCACTAGCCACACCGGCACAGGGCTTGTCACACCCCCTGCAGCATCACACAATAGGCCCTCCATAAATTTCAGCTTCAGGCCTATGCGGACATTAATCTGGCACTACCCTATTTGACGAGACCACGCCCCTGGTAATACAGTATGTGTACCTATATTGTATAGCATGGTTATGTGACAGTGTAATATGTATACCTATATTGTCTTACATGGTCATGTAATAATGTAATGTGTACCTGTATCATTTCACATTATGATGTAACAGTATAATATGTGTTTGTATATTGTCTGGCATAGTCATGTGACATTGTTATACATGTGTTGTATTATCTGGCATGGTAGTATTACCATGATGCTGTATTATGTGTGTTACTATTGTGTGTGTGTGTATGTGTGTGTGTGTGTGTGTGTGTGTGTGTGTGTGTGTGTGTGTGTTTGTTTGTTTCATCATAATACATTTTTATATGGTATACTCATATTTCATACCTGAGCGTGTGATGGAGGTAGGCCTCTCCGTATGTAAACACCAAACAGAGCATCCTTCCCTAATGAGATATTAAATTTTAGGAACTGCGGTTGAATGATGTGGATGTGTGATCTCCAAAACACCCCTGCTGGTACTTCCTGTGTGATCCGACGGCCAATTTCTACTTCTCCATTGTCTATACTGCTGTTTCTTGTAGTGGTCCACGGTCCTAGAATACAATAATTAATGTATGTTTATTTGATTTCTGCATTTGTACTATATGATAAAAGGAAGAGAACAATCTGCATTACAGAGAGAATCATACATTATTTCTAGGAAGGATGTCCTTAAGGATTTTTGAAATGCATTACCTTGACTTTCATCTTGACTTATTACCTCTAAAGATGAATGTTGAATAGTTCTATTCCTATCAAATTGTATCTGAATCAGATGTACACTCATCAAAACCAACCTTTCCTAATCACATCAAAGTTCCCAAGCAGCTAAACATAAACAGCAATGCAGCAATATATTATATATATATATAATTATATATATATACACTCTCCCATATATACACTCTCCCTCTCTCTCTCTCTCTCTCTCTATATATATATATATATATATATATAAAAATATGACTACTATTAGAGGAGAAACGTATTGCGGAGGTAACAATAAAATGAACTATCTTGCATAGCAGTGTTTGAATAAGTTTGAATCTAAACTTGACTATCTCTAAAGATAAGGATACTCAGAACTTGATTATTTAGAGTATACCAAGTAATGGCAATTATTATTTTTCTCTTATCTGGGTGGATTAATCAAAAAATATAAAATGGAATCAATATGTAACAATTTGTTCATTGCCTACTACAGACATACTGTATGTCCATTATGTATCAAAGTTCACACTGATAGTGATGTGCTAAAAGATTTGGGTAAAAATAGTTTGAAACAGACACATTGGATGCAAAGAAAGTCAGACAAGTAGTTCTATTAGTTGCAGTGTTGTAAAGTCAGGGTAGGCAGGGGAGACAGAGCCTCCCCTGTCATACTCCTGTGTACTCAAAAGTTTTGACTATGAAAATGATTGGAATAATATAAAAGTTATTTACACTATATCTTATAAATATCATCTTTGTATTATTCTAATTATTTTATAGTCAAAACTCACCAAATTTGCATATCTCCACTGGAAAGATGGAGAGATCAGAGGTGAGGCAGCTGTATCTTTGTATAATGATCACATGAACCATCGGGTTCATATATGTGTGTGCAAATCTGGCTCTGATACTAGCCAGTGTCTCCTAGCAAGTGACCTCACCACACTTCACTTATTAGTAATTATCAGGTATATTAGGGTTAGCGCAAACAAATTCTCATATGGCTTAATATAGAAGTTAGAGAATGCCGCTACAATTTTTACCAAGTACTCAGGAAAATGTTCCCATGGCTGTGATTGGCCAATCAGCCAATCTGACTCCAGGTCTCACTCAATCAGTGTGGGGTGGTCCTAATGAACAGATTATTCTTTAATGTCTTTTTTGGGGGGAAGGGGGCTTTCAACCACCAATTTCAATTGGCTTGATTGTGTTCTGGACAGTTTTCAGTAGGTGGGAAAGCATAATTAGCATTTGGACTATGTCAGTAAGAAAGAAAAGAAGAATTTTTCAGTGGCTTCTAAATTTGCTATGGGCCAGGAGGGAAAGTGTTCTGCCCCTGGTGACTATCATTGCACAAAATGTTAAGGCGAAAAATTGCCTCATTCCAATATAAACTAAACTGTTAGTCCAATCAGTCGCTGCCTACATGGTATGGTAGGGGCAGCATACATTGTGCTTGTGTCATAACTGCCTCTTCTCCTGCAATGTCTGGGAGGCCCCAGAATCTTGGGTGGTACTTCCAGACTTCTGAAAGAGTGGGCAAGCCTCCCTAGGCCACCCGGCCACCCATTTCTAAGTGAAGTGGGCGGACTGGGCAGTCGATGAAGCGATTAGACATAAAATGCGTAATTGTGCCCATGCCCCATGCTTCACAATGCTGTTATTGTGTAGCAGGGTGCGGAGTCACAATGACACCAGCCAGTAAGTCAGCAAGTATGCTCTGTGTACAGCTTTTTTTGTATGTGCATTCTGTGACCTGTCAGTCTTCCATAGGACAGTAAAACTCTGTAGTTCTGGCAAACATGCCTAACTGCCTTTAATAAATTAAACTGTGATTTTTTTTATTATTATTATTATTATTATTATATTTTTTATATTTTTTAATAGTAATAACCCCAGGAGAATTTTTAGAAATATAAATGGGTTATCTGTAAAATGTATTGGTTCCTAAACATAATCATTACTGTTATTGATTAGTGTGGAGCTACACTGCTCTGCAGCTCCGCACCGTGGGCGAACACAGAGCATTTATAAAACAGGGGGACATAGAAGGGAGGGAAAATAAATGCAGATGTAAGAAGCCTGAGGTGAGGGCTCTGCTCATCAGGGAGCTTACTACTTGGCTTTTCTTAGTTTTACGTTTAGAATCTGTTTCAGCGAATAAATGTAATAAATGGCGACATGCAGTTGGTAACCCGCTCTGCGCTCTCTTCATCCCTCTCCAATGTAAAAGGATATGAAATATATTAACAAGGATGAGTGAATGTGGAAATATGAACATCGCTGTGAATCAGATTTTCACAGAGCTGTTTGTCCTATTTTATAGCTTCATACACTAATACATTTGATATATATTTTTTCTATTAAAAACTCATCTTAAAATAAAATCTGTGTAGGCAATACTTGATAGGAGGAATAGGCTGAAAACGGCCTGACGTGAAAGTTCATTTCACAGTGCCGGCAAAATACAGTAGTAGAATATACAGTGCACACTAGTCAGGAGCTTACATGAATTTAGCAGTTACTCTTCTATTAAACCATGTCCAGCTAAACGCACTGCTGGAGACGGTGAAACGCTGCTGTAGACTGTAAGCTCTGTAGAGAACAGAATTCTATATTCATGCATACGCACTGTTAGAAATCTCCCAATAAAATTACTAAATAAGTAGGTTACAAATACAGAGACAAGTTTGTTTCTAACATAAAGATGAGAATATATGGGGGCCTACTTATCAAGCTTTACAGGTCCCCAAAATATGTGGAAACAACATTTTTTTCTCAAAATGAAGTACATTGCCTATTTTTTAAATGTGTAACGCAGGAGGTGTCATGTATATTGGGGGTCATTCCGAGTTGTTCGCTCGCAAGCGGATTTTAGCAGATTGCTCATGCTAAGCCGCCGCCTACTGGGAGTGAATCTTAGCATCTTAAAATTGCGAACGATGTATTCGCAATATTGCGATTACACACCTCGTAGCAGTTTCTGAGTAGCTCCAGACTTACTCGGCATCTGCGATCATTTCAGTGCTTGTCGTTCCTGGTTTGACGTCACAAACACACCCAGCGTTCGCCCAGACACTCCCCCGTTTCTCCGGCCACTCCTGCGTTTTTTCCGGAAACGGTAGCGTTTTTTCCCACACGCCCATAAAACGGCCTGTTTCCGCCCAGTAACACCCATTTCCTGTCAATCACATTACGATCGCCAGAACGATGAAAAAGCCGTGAGTAAAATTCCTAACTGCATAGCAAATTTACTTGGCGCAGTCGCAGTGCGGACATTGCGCATGCGCATTAAGCGGAAAATCCCTGCGATGCGAAGATTTTTACCGAACGACCAACTCGGAATGACCTCCATTGTCTGCATTAATGGCAGCATCGGAGCAGACAGAAGAATGTTAGTTGTGTGTGTATGTGTGGGGTAGGACCCTAATGTAATGTAATGTAAGGTAAGTGGGTGTGTGGACTAATCATTTAATAGTGAGGTGAAGGTAGTGGTTAATCATTTAATGGTGATTGGGAAGTAATAAAACATTGATGGGATATATTTTCGATTTATTTGATTGTGGAAGCTACAGTATTTAATAGAGAAGTCAAGATGGTGCCTCTACACATTAGGTGGGGTGATGGGACTATGTATTTAACATTGGGACAGTTAAGGGCTATTCATTTAATGTGGGTCTGAGGTTAGAGAAAAGTAAGATAAGAAGCGATAATATTGTTTCTCCGGATATGTTATGTTTTCAACAGAAATACGGCTTTTCCTTATTTAAAAAGCCGCACAGCTATCGCCAGCTACCCCCAGCATGGCGAAGCCTTCTAAACCAGGACTACTGCAATTGCCGTCTCAGGATGTTGACAAAGGTTTTGGAGAGGATTATTTTTATTAACATAAGCATTTTTCATTAGCAAATTGAATATTTTTTAAATCTATTGTATCTATTTTTTTTTTTAAAGAATCTGGTACTATAGTGCAAATATATGCGTATGTGTGGGGTTCTGTATATTAGATCACCAGGGACTATGGTCATAATGTTTACAGGAAACATGTTGACAGAAAACTTTGCTACTGATGAAAAGTCAACATGATCACAATGTCAACAATCCAATTATCAGGTATGCCTAACTCTAATATAATGCTAACCCAATGCCCAATCTTAATGCTACTTTAATGTAATGCGAACCCAATGCCCAATCCTAATGCTAATGTCTAATTTCGACATTTTTCAGATGTGAACATATTAGAAGTAGATAATTTAACCATGTTTCGTAGTAAATGCCTTATAGTGTGCCTAATTCAGGGTTGAGCGCAAAAGCAAAATATTTCTCTAATGGGCAAAACCATGATGCAGTGCAGGGGGGGCAGATATAACATGAGAGAGTTAGATTTGGATGGGAAGTGTTCAAACTGAAATTTAAATTGCAGTGTAAATATAAAGCAGCCAGTAGTTACCCTGCACAGAAACAATATAATACCCCTTTCAGACAGCCAGCTTTGAACACGGATTATTGCACATGAGCGCGTATAACCCATGTTGCTGTGAGGTGTGAAAGGACCCAGTTGGAATAATCTGGGTTAAGCGACCCGGTATTCCAACTCGGGTAGCGAGCAGAGTTGAAAACATGTTCAACCTGGCTCGCTGTGCTGTGTGAACAGGAAGCCAAGTCGATCACTAACATATATTACACAAAACAACATGCAAAATAGACAATAGAAAACACACCCACAGTAAGCGCTTCTGTATAGACAGAATAGGTAAAGTAAGGAGATGTTTTCCAAATCCAGTGTAAAATGTATGTACATTTTTTATATCTGTTCCCCACGGATGAAGTAGAAGTTTACACAATTTACATATTTATAGATAGAATACATGAAACGAATAGTAATGAAACATCAGAACAGAGCTGTCCCTATCCAACATAGCTTACAATCTTATTATAGATATGTTGAGGCAAATATGAGCAGCAGGGGAAGATTTAACTGCATGTCCATGATTTGCTTACTCATGTCTGCTATAAAGAAAAAGTTATAACACACAGCATGAACTGGGAATGGATATCCCGCATGAGACTCAGCCGTTATCACATGCAAAAAAACAACAACAACAATAATTTGCATTACAATGTATTTGAATAATATATTCCAACAAATTGGTGTGCTCATTTTAAAAATGCTGTTAAAAAGTCAGGTAAGGTAAGGATCTTGTTTATTGGTCTTGTGAAACGATAATAAAGATACTACTAGATTTATATTTTATAATGAAAATAAATATGATTGGAAAACATAATTGTTTACAATGATTAAATGATGTGACACTGACAATATAAAAGCAATAACATCATTTCTGTTTTACCACAGACATGTACAGTAATGAAGGGTTGTAAATTTCTGTGCCATTGCTTAGTCAATCACTGCTGACTGGAGTTAGCTTTTTGGTCAAGGAAGGCCACCTTAAGCAATTTTGTGTTCGCACTATAGATGGATGGATGCCCCTGGTTAAATTACATGTTTCACATCATCTCTCAATACACAGTTAATGCAACTTAAACATGACAGATTTCAGCACATTTGTATGCACATTTACTATTTATTTGCTGTATTTAATAGACTGGAATAAAATAGTACTTAGTAACACCACCTTTGGCAGAAATTACAGCTTCCAAACGCTTCCTGCAGACGTCTTTTTATTCTTACTCCACAGTTTCTTTCCAACTCCTTGCAGAGGTTTCCTAGCTCAGAACCATACTAGTTCCTTTTGCATGCATAATATAGTTTGGAGACTGAGGAGGGCAGTCCAGATCCCTAACAGTGGCAAATGCAGGATTTTTTCCGTCCTAGTAATAAACACCCAGGGACCGGTGTATAGTCACTGCACAGCACTACAGGTTTTTAAAAGAAGCTTGTTTTATTGTATGACGTTTCGGGGCTACACGCGCCCCGTCTTCAGTTGCTTCACTTCTGAGGACAGGGCACATCCTGAAGCCCCGAAACGTCATACAATAACACAAGCTTCTTTTGAAAACCTGTAGTGCCGTCGCAGTGACTATACACCTGTCGCTGGGTATTTATCACTAGGACTGTGCATAATTCTGACAAGGGCACGCAGGTAACAGTTACTATATCAACGTGGCATGCCGAACCAAATATTGTGTGTGTGTATGTATATATATATATATATATATATATATATATATACACAGTGGCGTCACAAAGGGGGTGCAGCCCGCTCCCGAGTGTCACCCGCCGAGGGGTGACACCAAAATGCCGGCTCCTGCACAGTGACAGGAGCCGAGTGCTGCACTGTTATATTATGTGCAGCACTCGGTTCCTGTCACTGTGTAGGAGCCAGCACTGCAGGGACAGCACCCCTGGGAGTCAGCCGTCACTTTCCACACACCCCCACTGACAAAAAAAACGGGTGTCGGGACGTGAAACCCCCCCCTGCAAAGCCCCGCCCCCTTTCGTGCCTTCAATGGGCTTAAATGGGTTCCGCCCATGAAGCCCAGCCCCTCTATTTAAGCCCCACCCCCTTTCCCTTGCTGCCCCACCAGGTGTTACAGAGGTGAGTGAGTCATGGAGAGGGGGAGAAACAGAAGGGGGACACGGGGAGATAAAGAGAGGGGTAGGGAGAGGAGGGAGAGAGAGGCAGGCACAGGGAGAGAGGGGGTATTGGTAGAGCGAGGGGGGCATGGGGGAGAGAGAGGCATGGAGAGGGAGAAGCATAGAGAGAGAGGGTGCATGGAGAGAGAGGGGGCATTACCAGGCAGAGAGAGAGATGGGAGGCATGGGAGAGAGGGGCATGGGGAGAGGGAGGGGGGCATTGGGAAAGAGAGAGGCATAAGGCAGGGAGAGAGAGAGAGGGGGGAGGAAGAGGCATGGGGAGGAGAGAGCGAGGGAGAGCAGTTACAGTACTTGCAGGTCCGTGCGCAGGTCAGGAAGAAGCTCCATTGTCCCACAAGGCGGGCACCCCGGGTGTGCAGTGCTCTGTAGGTCTCCCATTCCCCGCAGTTAGGCAAGACAATAGGCAGCCACGGGGGATATCAGATACGCGGGAGGAGGAAGACAGGCAGAGACGCGGGAGGAGGGGGTCAGTCAGACACGCGGGAGGAGGAGGAGAGGGATAATAGGCAGAGATGCGCCGTGGCTGATATAGGACAGTTACTGTAAACTAGGAGAGGAGCCCGCTTGTCTCTCTGTACTTTTGTACAGCTTGTAGCCCTGACCCATTTGTTACAAGGAGGCTGATGTGCTACAGGCACAGCCTGCCTGAGAGCCTCATTCTAAAAAATTATCAATCAGCAGCGCCGAAGGATTGGCGGGCAGGGGGGTGGGGTTCCAGGTACTCGGAACCCCCCCCCCCCCCCCCTGCGTGTGCGTATGCCTAAACCAATGTTTCAGTAAGTACTTTATGGTTGATTTTCAGGTTATGTGTTGAGTTGAAATTCCCAACCTACAGTATGTTCAATATCTTCACTGACTCTGATGTTTTTTGTACATTAAAAATACAGCAATAAGCCACTCTTAAGTTTGCACCATGTAAGTGCAATGTGAGTGTGTGCAGAGTGTAGTGTGTGTGGCAGTGTGTGTGCAGTGTGAGTGTGTGCAGTGTGAGCAGAAGGGGAAGCAGTGATGGGGTAGTGAGCTTGGAGGTACCAGTGAGGAGAGCAGTGTAAAGGAAGAGTAAAGGGGATATAGGGGGAACTGGAGAGAGCTATAATAGGGGCAATGAGAGGTCTATGAGAAGATATGGAGGGTGGTAACACTAAGAGACATTTTGGGGGTTTTTGTTAGGGGAAATAATGTTGTGCCTAGGCCCTAACCATAAATCCACCACTGCTGGTAAGGAAACATGGAAGAGGAGCATTTACCTGCTTAAAACAGTTAAGTATGGATCAATAATACTTATGAGTGACTATTTCCATTTTATTTTATACATAAGCACACATTTGATTTTAAGGCATTGGAAATTTATTATGGTGGGATGTGAGGAGATGGGCAGCAGACGGCAAAGTGACTGAAGGGGCAAAACATGTAAATCCAGCAATACTTTTCACAGTTTCTACATTTCAAACTGTTACTAATATGCGATTTGCTGATAAATTACCTGTAAAAAGTATCATTTTGGATAAATAAAAAATATATTATTATCATCATCGTCATCATCACCATAATAATAATAATAATAATAATAATAATAATAATAATATTAATATAATAATCCCACCGAAACAAATAATATTGAGTTTTGGGTTGAATATTAGTAGTTACACCACATCCTCACGGTTTCCTATCACTTGTTGTATGGCATACACAGGGTCCCTAATGTCCTGTGTGTGCTGTCAGCTTCTCCTCACTTCTACTAAAGGCTGGGTCAGCAGAATGCAGCAAATATTGTGGGACTCTCCTGAACGGTCACCGGGTAACTACAGTTTTGCCATCTGTGCGTTCTACCTAAACTGAATTTACTATTATACCTGGACAGCTCATCTATAGACACATCTATAGACTAAAAAGACAATAAAACAACTTTTAAATTAATAATATGAAAATGCAATATGGTGCTAAGCATTGCTTATACTGTATTCATTTCTATTATCTGGGGATTTAGAAACCTGTCACTATTTACTACTGTATGTTTGTAATTTTGTAGCCATAATTGAATACTGTGTACGAACAGACTGCAGATTGTTTATGTATCGCTTTGGTCTGAGAGGCATAAATACACAGCAAGAGATCAAAATACCCAAGGAGACTGTTAGTTATTGAAATAGCCTGGATAGAAGGCACAGCTGTTGACTTTTGTTGATTCACAAAACTATGGTTTGTTACATCCAAATTTTAAAGGCAGACAGAATATAACAGCGAACAAGTCTTGCCAGCTCTCAAACAGTAGGATGGATTTTTATATATATATATATATATATATATATATATATATATATATATATCTAGAGAAAGAGAGAGAGAGATTGATCCACTGCAGTCATAGCTCCTATATCTGGACTGGACATATTCTCTGTGGGCGGAGAAACGCTGACAGCACCCACAGGGCCACTCCTTTCATGTCCCAGCCCGGCAACTCCACCGCCATTGCCTTTACAGTTAGCCAGGCATGCTCTATCCCCTCTCCAGCAGCAGTGTCTCCTGGGAGAGACACCATGATGTCTCTCCCAGCCGACTACCACTGTACCCTGTGCAACGAGAAGCTGCAGCGTGTGGGGTGGAGAAGGGGGGCAGAGCACTGAGCAGGACATGACACTGAGAGAGCCTCTGTTCTGTGTGGGCCTGTTACTCCTGTCCTGGACCTTTCATCTCTGTAATGTCCCTGTCACCTCTGTCCTGTGCCTAACACTATTCTCTCCCGCCCCCTCTGTTCTGTGTGGGCCTGTTACTCCTGTCCTGGACCTTTCATCTCTGTACTGTTCCTGTCACCTCTGTCCTGTGCCTAACACCATTCTCTCCCGCCCCCTCTGTTCTGTGTGGGCCTGTTACTCCTGTACTGACCCTGTCATCTCTGTACTGTCCCTGTCACCTCTGTCCTGTGCCTAACACCATTCTCTCCCGCCCCCTCTGTTCTGTGTGGGCCTGTTACTCCTGTCCTGGACCTTTCATCTCTGTACTGTCCCTGTCACCTCTGTCCTGTGCCTAACACCATTCTCTCCCGCCCCCTCTGTTCTGTGTGGGCCTGTTACTCCTGTCCTGGACCTTTCATCTCTGTTCTGGCCCTTCCACCCCTCTCTCCTGTCTCTTCTGTTCTGTCCCAGACCCCTCTGTTCTGGTTCTGTCCCTGTCACCTCTATCTTGTCCCTGTCACTTCTATCCTGGTCATGCACTATGACCGAGTCCTGTCCCTGTCACCTCTATCTTGGTCAAGTCAACACTGTCCTAGCCCTATCATTTGTTTTTTCCCCACTGTACTGTCCCTGTCATCTCTGTACTGTCGCTGTCACCACTGTCCAGTCCCTAACACCCCTCTCTCCTGTCCGATCTGTTCTGTCTTGGCCTTGTCACCCCTGTCCATTTTCTGTCCCGTCTTAGTCCTGTCACCCCTGTCCTTTTCCTGCCCCCTCTGTCTTTGTCCCAATGTACTGTCCCTGTCATCTCAGTCCTTGCCCTGTCCTTCTTGGTCCTGTCACCTCTATCCTAGCCCTTCTGTCCTGGTCCTGTCTCTGTTGCCTTTGTGCTCATTCTGTCCTTATCACCTCTGTTCTAGCCCTTTCCTTGTCACTTATATTCTGTGTTTTTTACCTTTGTCCTGTCCCCACAGTCCTGTCCCTGTCACCTCTGTACTGTGGGTTAGAAAGTTAAACGGTATCTAAAGAACAGCAAAGTACTTAGGAAGGAATTGAGAGAGGTAAGTGGAAAAATAGAGGGGGCGATTTATTATAAATCATTTCTCTGCTATGATAAGCCCCACCAGAGCAACTGATTATCTGGATGATTATATCAGGGACAGCTATACTACGCTACTGTGTGGTATAATGTGAATAACGGACACTACTGTGCGATGTAATGTGAATTGGTACTGTGGCCATGCCCCTTTCCCTCAAACTTACAGCCCTTCATTTTTGACTATCCCTGTTTGACCCATGACAGCAACGAGTGATATGTGTGCAGACGGCTTATCACACACCTTACATACCCCCCAAGCCAGCTCAAAACACGTGACATACTTCATGGGCTACGCGCGGGCAACGTCAAATTCAGGAGGTGGTCATAATAATGTGACTCGGCTGTGTGTATATATATATATATATATATATCACAGTAAATGGTGGTACACGGCGCTACACTTAAATAAGAGATTATGTGATAAACCTCTTAGGCGATCAAGGGCCGGGTGTAATGCCATCCGAGTTCGGCAGCCATACGGGATGCTGGCCAAACTCTGACTAATTTAACCCCTTTAAACTTGCTTACAAGGCATTTAAGTGATTGCCGGGTGGCATTAGATCCCACTCCAAATGTTCTGATGCACTGAGCTGTAGGTAAGTGTAGTCCAAGTATATAGTCTTAACGGAGTAATTTTAAACAAGCGGCATCATTTTTTCTTGATTTTTGGCATAAATGGGGTACCCTGATCAGTCAGGATTTCCTTAGGTATCCCCAACCTGTTAAATACATGTACTAGTTCTCTAGTACTGGTCTTTGCTGACGTATTGTGCAATGGTATCTCTTCTGTGTATCTGGTAGCGTAATCAATTATCGCCAAAATATATTTATGGCCTCAAGCGGATGTAGAGGTTCAACCAAATCCAAAGCTATTCTTCCAAATGGAACCTCAATAATGGGTAATGGAACAAGCGGACTTGGAGCTCAGTAAAAGTGCTCCAGACTTTACCGTATAAATAGCTCCTAATATTAGCAGATATCTTACTTTTCCCGGATGATGTAGAATCCCTGTTGGAGGAGTTCTCCAGATAAAAAAGACGCTCCAGTTATTGGCTGTGAAAGTGGTTGATGGATGACACTATGCTGTCACTGATGCACTGGCAAAATAGAGCAATCAGTCCAATGTGCAATCTTAAGTAGATGCATTGGAGGTTTTCTGCTGGCTGCCACCTTTTGTGTTCTTAGTGTCTTTGGCGTATCTATAATGGATGCAAAGTGTGCAGTGCACACAGGTCCTTGGCACAGGGGGGACAACACCGCACATACGGCACCCATGTTTTAGTACTTACCTTTCCGAAGTCCAGCATAGAGCGTTGCAGCCGCAGAATAAAATCACTGCCAAAATGGCTGATGCACAGTAGTAATTAGTCTCTAGAACATGACTTAGTGCCCACCTGATAGCGCCACTGATCTCCTGTAGAAACAGCCTGTGTGTCCCATATGGCTCAGTCAGAGAGTCTGGATGCCATATGAATATTGATCAGCACTTCCCCTCTTAGTTAGAGGAATAAGTCACTGCCTATCTTAGGCCACATAAAATACATGCACAACCCCAAACTAGAGGTGATACTCTGCAGAGTGGGAACTGCAAACTGAAGGTTTTAGATATTCGTCAGTGTGACAACAGCAGACTGGAGTTGAATATGCAGGATACACTCAATTACATGCACCTTGTGCAGTAATCAGAGGTGAAACCAGAAACAGTACTGATCAGGAACTAGTGTTGAGAATAGTTGAACTGGCAATGTGCTAGTGCCTGGAAATGGCTTATATAGGACTACGCTGCGATTGGATACAGGAGTCACATGAGAAGAAAGACTCTGTGAGTGGCTGCAATGGTGTCACCTGACCTCAAGGTAAGATAGCTGCAGCCCAACTGGAAGAAACAGGTACAACCTGACATGACTGGCCTGTGGAGACAGGCCAGTCAGTAAAATGACAGTGGTAGGTGAGGTAAGCGGGTCTGAGAACCCGCAGTGTGACAACTTTGTCAATACCATAGCAAATTGAATATTACTATTATTATTATTTATTTGTATAGTAATATTATATTACGCAGCACATTCCTGAAAAAATATTCACATCATTCCCTGCCCATTAGGGCTTACAATTAAAATTCCATACCATATAAACACACTGAGGTTAATTTTGTCAGTAGCTGGTTTATCTGTCAGTATGCTTTTGGACTGTGGGAGGAAACCAGAGGAAACATGGGAGAACATATGCTACCGTGCACAGTTGTCTTGTACTTCTCTGCAAGAACCACACAAAACATATGCACTTTCCATAAATACGAAAATAGTCATAATACTGTGTATCCTGTTATTTCACACGCGTTGGAAATGGTCAGTGCTTGAAAATATAGGTATCCAGCTATAGCAATCCTCACTTACTAATGTGTATTCTCTTAAAATATGTGGTTCACAAATTTCCAAATCATTTCAATGTCATCCACTTTGTAGATCCAATGTTGACAGATACACAGTAGCAAACAATAATCAAAGATAGTCCTTACAATGTATTGCTCTTAGTTCCTTCCTTTTCTGTATTGCTTTGTGTAGAGTGTAGACTTGGCCATCCTCCATATTTTGTATTAAAAGAAAACCTAACTTACAGTACGTAAAGTGAAATAAGTTGTATATATCTATTATCCAATTGAAATAATGTGTTTTTATGCTTTAAGTTTTCCTTTTGTTAGTTATTCTGCAGATTTATAAGGTGAACGAGTGCCGTGTTAGGATATTAAACTGTCAATATGGAATATTCGCAGGAGACTCTCTTACTTTTCTTGCATGTCACTAAGGACTATAAATGAAATATGTAGGATTCTTGAGCCTGGATAACGTCACTGAGAAGCACATGGTCTAAATGATGAGATGCAGCCCACTTCCACTGCCCATCCACAGAGTGAGCACCTTCCACTTATTGTAAGTGGCTATAGTTTATTGGTATTAAAATATTGACTTCAACCACAAGTGCTCTCCGATTTCTCCATCTGAGATCATTTGTGTGACCGGACAGTGGATACCCAGCTTGGATCACAGCAACAAGAGAGTTATCAGAATAGCAGGATAACACATATGAACTTGATTTCATCTTCCTTTTGTAGATTAAGTTGGTATTCATAGAGAATGAGATGGAATAAAAAAACAAAAACCCACACATTCACATAAGGTAAATAAATAAGCATCATAGATCACTCACACTGGAAAGCTAGGTAATTAACTCTGACAAATTAGGCAAACGTAGGCATTTACCAAAAGCGCCAAGTTTAGGGTGGTACCTAAAACACTACGGGCAATATTTACCAAGCGGAAACTTTGGCAAACAGCTGCTACTCTGCGGGTTGGAGCTAATGATTTAAAGTGGCACCAACAATCAGTGTTAAGCAAGCTACACACTAGAGCGACAGCCAACTGTCCCGATGGTCGGGTTGAATCCCTTTCACCCAGACCAGCGGAGATTGGCTGTACACGTATAAAGGATGGAACGACATAACGTTCCACCCTTCACTTTACACTGCAGCAACAGGGCCGAGCAAAAGATGTCACTAGCAACCCATTGGAGCACACAATCACGATGTAGACGATTTGTTGTTAGAAAACGCTGTGCAGTTGTGTACACGCTTAAGGCATGCTGGGCTTCATGTTGATTGTTGGTGCCACATTAAGTTTTCATCTCAAACATGCCAAAAAGTGGCTACTTGAAAAAAGACGCCGCTTTGTAAATATAGCCCTAAGGATGTGTGGATAAAGTGGAGAAGTTCCCCAATCAACCAATCTGCTTCTGTCATTTATCTAGCACAGTTTTGAAATGACAGACGGTGATTGGTTGCTTTGAGCAATTACTCCACTATATCTTTCTCCAAGGCTTGATACAACTCCCGTTATATGAGTTACATAATGTCATTCACTCAGTTATGTTTCTTACAGGCACCCCAAACTGACTGCTGGCCATTAACATTGTGGACCAGTATCCAGAAACTTCTTCCATGAGAAGCTGCTACCCTCCATGTCAGTTATGGGATGGGCTGCACAGTGGGCTGTCATGTCATGTCACAGCTCAGGGTCACCATCCACAGGCTGTCAGAGGCAGAACACACTGCTACTAAAGGCACTGCCAACCCCATTCATCTGCTCACTACGCTGAAGCTAAGTGCTGAAGAAGAAGCTGGGGTGGGGCAGTATCAGAGGATAGGGATACTTTGTTTCCTTACAAGTCTGATTGGCGGGGGGTCTGCGCATTCGTTGGACCTGTTCTGTGCATGTGCAGAATGGGTCCTGCAAGCTGCATTGGACATTATCACCGTGGCACTCGGTTTTCTACACACGCATCTGCAATCACTTTGTCAGCGATACAGGTAGCAGGCGTAAAGAGTCGGGTGCTTCTAAACATTGTCCTGGAATAAATGGACCAGAAGCGGATCCCCGGTGAGCCAGCCCGACGCTACCTGCAAGCTCACATGGAGTGCCCCCAAGTTGCAGCATGACTGACATGCTGCGGCTGTTTGAGGCGGTGCAGGGCAGCATTTTCATAACGGGGGTGTGTAGGCATTTGTAGGTGTTACGTTCTCTGTGCTCCGAACGTAAAATACTGAGTGGGTGAGTCCCGAACACAGGAACATGACGCTGAAATAAGGACAAAGTAAAGCAGTACCCCTAGGACCCTAACTCCGTTGTTCCACCCACGTGGTCAGTCTTCGCCTGCGAGACTATGTGTTCTTGGGCCCACGGCAGCCGCGTTTGAAGGGCAGATTAGGTCTGCCCAACTCAGATGCCCTCCGGTCTTAATATGAGATAAGGCGTAAACTGAGACTGGATAGGAACAAGGGAACCTCTAACTAAAACAAAACACAGAGCTAGGGGTTACTACTGAACTAAAAGCTAAACGTATGTGCGGCACGGCCGCCAATGCAAAAAGGCAACAAAGGTACGCTGTCCACACCTTACACGGCACCGCCGTGTACCGGGGAGGACAGCTGGGGCGGAGACCTCCACAAAAACACCAGCAACAAATATAACGAAAATACTACGGCCTAGGCCGCGAGACGCGGCAACCGCCGCTACTCACAAAACCGGGGGAAACAACCGCAGGTGAATGAGAATCCCGAGATCACAGACACCGGTTTCCACTGACTGGAGGGCTGGAAGTACTCCAATGACAGGCCTCTGAACACCTGGACACAGGACCACTGGAACGAGGTTGACTGGATAACTGAACACCAGACAGGGAATTCTCCAGAGCAGGAACAGCTCACAGGAAGCTATCACCGGTGTCTGTGTAGGGCACTGATGGAGAATATAACAGGAATCTGCACCAATAGCTGCAGAGACCCTAATTTGATAATGTCGTGCAGCTGCCCTGCTGCACGACCACAAGCTGATAATTTGCGATTACTTCTATGGCAACGGGGAACGCGGTCCACCTGTGGCGTCCCCGTTGCCAAGGACTCGGCGGCTCAGAGCGTTCAGCGTCCTGGCGTTGCCAGGCGCTGAGCGGGGAGAAGGAGGAGGCGCAGTGGACGTGACGTGCCAGGACCGTTCCTTAGCAAACAGTAGGCGTGTCCAGGACAGGCTCTGGGTCTCACGACACAGACTTGCTGGCCCCAGCAGAGGCTTACTCAGATGGCTGTGGCCATCACAACTGATGGTCGCGATGGTGATCTGATGCTGCCTGTTTGGAAGCAGCAGATCTCGGATCTGCGATGCTATGAGGGGCGCATCTTTTGTCCTCAGACATCTCCTGCAGCATTAGAATATTTTCTCATTGCTGCTGCATCACAGCGAAGAGAATAGCGTCCTTCTCTGAATCAGGCCATAGTGTTTATAAAGGATGTGACATGGTTTGCATGTAGTGCAGATGCAGGACACATGAATTCCAGTCTCAGACTGACATGGAGACAGTCTGGGCAGGTGATAGAGGACAGTAGCAGAGAAGGACTTTTACACTTATAAATTGAAAGTTACCATACAGAGGGTTTTTTTATGACACGTCCCACAGGGTACAGTGATGGTGACTGGTCCTAGAAAGTGTAACACCATCATACCTTGTAACATTATGATACCAAAGACTGTCCTGTGACATCCTTACAATGTATATTATTATTTATTACCAGTTATTTATATAGCGCACACATATTCCGCAGCGCTTTACAGAGAATAGTTGATCATTCACATCAGTCCCTGCCCCAGTGGAGCTTATAATCTATGGGGGTCATTCCGAGTTGATCGCTAGCTACATTTGTTCGCAGCGCAGCGATCAGGCTAAAAAAGGGCAGTTCTGCGCATGCGTATGCGGCGCAAGTGCACGTGCGACGTACAGGTACAACAAATAATGTATTTTCACACAGAGTCTAGCAAAGTATTTCAGTCGCACTGGCTGCCGCAGAGTGATTGACATGAAGTGGGCGTTTCTGGGTGTGTTCGAAAAAATGCAGGCATGCCAGGGAAAACGCAGGCGTGGCTGGGCGAACGCAGGGCGGGTTTGTGACGTCAAATCCGGAACTGAATGGTCTGAAGTGATCGCAAGCACTGAGTAGGTTTTGAGCTACTCTGAAACTGCACAAAATTTTTTTGCTGGTGCTCTGCGATCCATTTATTCGCACTTCTGCTAAGCCAAAATACACTCCCAGTGGGCGGCGGCATAGCGTTTGCACGGCTGCTAAAAACTGCTAGCGAGCGATCAACTCGGAATGACCACCTATATTCCCTACCACATGTACTCACATACACAATCACACTAGGGTTAATTTTATTAGGAGCCAGTTAACCTATCAGTATATTTTTGGAATGTGGAAACCGGAGTACCCAGAGGAAACCCACGCAAGTACGGGAAGAATATACAAACTCCACACAGTTTGGGCCATGGTGGGAATCGAACCCATGACCTCAGTGCTGTGAAGCAGTAATGCTAAATATTACACCATCCGTACTGCCCCTGTATACAGATTATTACATAACTAGTTACCAGCCCATCAAAATGACAGAACAACATAACAGTAATGTAAGCGCCGGCGGCTGTGTGCGCCCAAACAGGGCCACAATTGAATTGCTCCGTCGGGTGTAAAATGTTTGAATTCCCACATAGAAGAGAGAAGAAGCGTTAGCCTTTTATAATATATGATTATACAGTACATTGGGATGTCCTGTAATCATTATTACTGCACTGTGCTGCCACATAGTAAATAGTTACACAGGTACTAAAATATGCACTTCTAAAGATCACAGGTTTTTTAGTGAAGAGAACAATAGCTAAATTCAATTTGCAAAGTATTAAAGCGGAAAAAAAATCTAGAATTCTTAGAGCAATAAATGAACTGGTTGTGCATGTTTATGAATTGTTGGAACCTGCTCTAGATTAGCTTCCACAAAGCAGGATGTACTATACAATTAGTTGTGTTGGGGAGGCATATTGTGAGACTGGATGCTTTCCCAAAGTTCTGTGGACATTCCAACACAGCTAAAATGTGAAAAAAATGCCTTTATTGCCCAATAACTATGCTGGAGATATAGCTGTGCACTGCACTATTTTGGATAAGGGCACAGTGTCCTTGGGCGATCTATCCCTATTGCTCACATAAAGACTAACTTTGGGAGGACCTTATATGAAAAGTATTTAAGTGGCTGCTAATGTTCTCCCCAACCATTTTAAGCTCAGGATGTGATTTGGTTTTACATTATCCCATACAAACAACCCATTTCTACACATAATCACTTTCAAATGCTCCGTCCAAACAACATTAGCAAACTCCGGTATTTCCCAGCATCTGTTATGTTGGTCCAACAGGACAGTCTGTTTCTGTTGGAGATGTTCTCTTAATAGCCTATTTAAAGACCTGCGGGCAGAGGTACAGATTAGTGGTAAAGTACAGCAGATGCTTTTAGGAAGGAAAAAAAGTAATTTGCTTACATACATGCTGAGGGCAATTATAATAGAAACAATCTTAGAAGGTTAGTGAAAGGAGCAATGTACGAGTGAGGAGGAAGTCCACCATTTTTCTATTATACAAATACAAAAAAAAAACTATTGTTTTTGTCAGTTAACTGCATTAATATACAGTTCCCTGAATTTATTATCTTACTGACAGGTTGACAATTTGCTAAACAAATCTACGTCTATATCTTTTTATTTGGTTCTCAATACAATAATTTGCACAAAAACTGATATACTGCTTTTAGATTTATTACAACATATTGTTATATCAATATAAGTATTGAATCAAATTAGAGTCATTTTTAGAAAGTACATAATGGTGCACACTGTTACTTAACTTTCTTGAGCACAGAGGTGTTCCAGGGGTAGACGTTGATTTTCCGATGGCCGCAATACCGACGGTCATAATCCCGACAGCCATTAACCGACAGTCAAGATACTGACACGGTCAAAATACCGAAATTCATTATGCTGACATGTTCAAAATGCCGACATAGGCAGAATACCGCCATTTGAAATGCCGACATGCGTTTTAAATTAATTTTTGACCAAAGACAGACTTGATCATACTTTACCATCCCAATGGACCTGGAGGGGGAATATAATAGTGTGTCTGAATTATGGCTTGCACAGCGAGCTATGCGAAGGGATGCAGTACACTTAGACGTTGTCCATGTCGACGTATGTCGACATTGACACAAACCCCCCCCCCCCCCCCCAGTAAAACTCATGTCAGTATTTTGACATGTCAGCATTTCAAATGTCGGTATTCTGAAGCGATCGCAGATGAGATTATTTCTACTGATCGCCGAGATGCGCTCCTATCAGAGCCCCTGTTCTGGCGTCTTAGTAACAATACATGCCTCATCACTGCAGATTGCAGCAATAAGGAATCCTTATTATTACTGGGCGCATATATATGTCCCTTTATATCACTACTAAATGTGTGTTACTTGTGTTGCTCTTTTTAATTAAATCAGCAATTCCACAGCCTGTAGATTTTTTTTCTTTACAAAGTAAGTTTAGTAACTTTTAAACACATAATGTTTCTTAGCTATACTCCTTTTCAAAATCTCTATGTTAAGCAAACAAAAATGGCTGGTAGACATAGCCAGTCTGCCATACAGACATAGGCGGAGAATGCCATGGGGCATATAGACATCTGAGAGGTGTTAAAAAGCCTTGTTACTCTAGAATTATAAAGCTATACTAACAGTCTGGAGAAAAAAACATGGGGAAATGATAAATAACCAAAATTCTTACAGTGAGCTAAACTGTAGAAAAAAACCCTCAAAAAAACAAAACATGGGCTTAAAGCTTTAAGCACACATTATTTTAGACCTATGTGAGGGAGTTTAGAAACAAATGTTAAAAGTCCCAGAGATGTTCATGCTTAACGATGCTTGGTATGTAATCTACAAAACATTTTGCTTTGGCTGCTTTTGTTTGCCTCTTTTTATGTGCATGTGTGTGATAAACATTCGGGCTTTGTATTCATACCTGCTTTTACATTTATTCACACAAATTCAGAATTTGCGGCCCTAACAGATGGTTATGCCTGGATGATAATTGAAAGTAGATTGGAGCCAAAGTGGACTGAAGAGGACACACTGCTGCAAGAACTAGTTATTCTTCAACAAGCAATAGAATGTGCAGGAGACAGTGACAAGGTTGATGAGGACAATATGAATAATGTAGATGATGGCATTTGTTCAAGACTGGAGCATAGAGATTATAGTGATACTAGCAGTGACAGCAGATGCCATGAGATTGTGGCATTTGTCCTGATTCTCATTAGTATAAATACAAAATGCAGTAGATTGTTGATGTTTACACATTGATAATGACATAGAAGTAAAACTATAGAAAAGTCGCTCTTCATTTATATAAATACAGCAGAAAAATCTGCCATTAACGATCAGTTTTCTGAGGTTATTAATTACATTGAGGTTGCCAAGCTGAATAGAATGCATTGCCTTTTGTGTGCTTATAGAATATATTACATTAAGACATTTGTAGTAAACCTTATGCTGTATGCTGACAATGTAGAATATATAATAAATAAATAAATAAATTAATAAGTCTTGGTTAGTAATAATGTCTATGGCTAGCAAACCTGTCAAACACAACTAATGTAGCACATTTCCTACATTTAATAGAGATACAGAAAAAAAGAATATATATATATATATATATATATATATATATATTGTTTAAAAAAAAGTTTCAAGGAACTTTCTCCAAGCGTCGCATCACATCATCATGAAATCATTGCTTGTTCTCTGATACAACCCAATAAACCCCATGTTAACATGGAGTGCGGAACCATAGATAACCAAACATTATTAATACCCCATTCAGACCAATAACCTAGGTCCAAACATGGGTTATTGCATACAGTTTCAAGCCGTGTCCTCTTGCTTGAAACTGTGTTCACACTGCAGGTCAGATCCGTGTTTTGTTGGGTTGGCCCTTTGCCGGAGCTTGGAGATTACATCATCTCCATGCGCTGATAATCCAGTTCTCTGTATATTTTTTGTGTGACCTTGATCAGATATCCCAGGTAGCGCTTTCCCACTGAAGACTACCCCGGGTCAGTCCCGGGCTCAACCCTGGTCGTGACTCAGGTCAAACTCTCGGTGCACCAAACCAAGGTAGTACTTTTTACACCAAACCAGTACCCGAGTTGCCCCGGTAATATCTCGAGTCACGGGTTCAGTATGAAAGGTGTATAACAAAAGCTTGATTGAAGATAGAGAGGCTCAGATGTATAAAATGTTAGATAGAGATAATGCGGTTAAGTTTCCCAAAGCAACCAATCAACTGTCATTTTGTAAACTGTGCTAGATAAATGATAACTAGAAGCTGTATGTGCCACTTCTCCACTTTATCTCTCATGAAGGTTTGATACATCTCCCCGGTAGTGTTATCATAGGCTTCATTGGGCTCGATTCAATTCTGAGCGGATTGAATAGCGCCGGGAATTAGCTCCTGGTGCTACTCCATTCAGTGGACTGTGACGCCCGACAAGAGGACTTCTTCTCGCACCCCCGGGTGGTGCGAGCTGAAATCTGACATAGCACGATGCTGATTTCTGCCCTTCGCTTAGCGGAAACAGCATCGGGCTGGGCACTTTAGTTGTTTTCCCGGGCACCATGTTTTTGAACACAGTGTTCGCAGATGATGTCAGACACTCCACGTCTGCGTTTTCCCAACCCCTCCCCACAAACGTCATATTACCACCCACGAACGGTCAATCAAAAGGCGTACTCTTTACAAATTGGCTGTATATGCAAGGCAATCACATTTTGCCCTTTACACATGCGCAATGCTTTAGAAGCGCATGTGCAGTCTGCCAATAATCGCTCACTACGTGCAATCTCACATTTGCAACTGGTAATCAATTGGGCCCAAAGACATAAGCCCATATGTAATAGCCTGCAAGTTGCAGGAACCAACGCAATTTCAGCAATTTAAAATGGCAATAATTTAAAAACAAAACCAGGTTGCTTTAAATCTGCAGGCTAAATCACCAGCATGGCGCCAGTTCTTGCAACTTACAGGCCCAGTGGCGTCACAAGAAGGGTGCGCCCCGCACCCAGGTGTCACCCGCTGAGGAGTGACACCAAAGTGCCGGCTCCTGCTCAGTGACAGG
Source organism: Pseudophryne corroboree (assembly GCF_028390025.1). NCBI lineage: Eukaryota > Metazoa > Chordata > Amphibia > Anura > Myobatrachidae > Pseudophryne > Pseudophryne corroboree. The sequence goes on along the minus strand of NC_086449.1, from coordinate 658,024,990 downwards.
AGGCGGGTACTGCAATGTAACGTTACGTGCAGCAACCCGGCTTCTCTCACCCTGTTGAAGCCAGCACTGCAGGAACTTCAGTGTCCAGGGGCAGCGTACATCTCCCGGACCCCGGAGTGACAAAAACGTGGGTCGGGATGCTTAGCCACACCCCATCCAGCTAAGTCACGCCTTCATCCCGTAAAGCCATGCCTCTTTTGCGGCCGCAACGGGTGTACTTTAGGTGAGTGACGCCTCTGTATGGGCTACAGGTGGAATTCCACACAGAACACTTTATTTTGCTGGTGAGACAGTCAAAAATTTTTACTATTAATAAATCAAGGAGATCTGGACTGTTATGGTTGCATTAATAGTTATTTATTCCTTCATACTTCCCAGCATATTTCACTGCTGTGGAAACTTGTAGTATGTAAAATTGAATTTCTGATTATTTACTTTCACTCTAACTTTCAAAATTCTTTCAGCATCTTTAAAATTAATTTTGGATTGATCTTACAAGAAATTATTTATCAGCAGTGCTCCCTGCTTTATTTCAAATCTTTTAAGAGGATAAACCTTTCCACCCGTTCAAATTAAGTGCAAAAATGAGTTGCCAAGTAAAGTGTCAGTCAATCTCTTCATCAATTGCCACCTGCAGACAACAGCCGCATTTCCACTGCAACACTCTGCTTGACGTTCGAATGTCATTTAAGTGAAGGTCAATAGCACCAATTTAAAACTCTTTTTTTCAAACAAATTCCAATGCAGAGGTCGATTTGCATAACTCAGCTGAAAACGTACAATAAAAGCAGTCTCTATTGCTTTTCTTATCATCAACCTTGCTTTCCATTTTACGTGTTAAGCATTCATCCCTCACCGAAGGATTTTTCAACCATGAAGAATGAAAAGTGAACTTACTGTATAGGTTGTTTGCATAATGTGTGAGCTACTGTTTGTCATGAGACCGTTATACTCTAGCCTAAACACATGGATGACGTATTCGGCCACTGTGCAGTTCACTGTGTTCTGGTGTATAGGTGCATATCCCTCTCGGGCAAATGAACTCTGCGCAATGTTGTGTTGCAAAGTGGGAAAGTGCCCTTTACCGCATATTATGGTAACCCACTTTGCCAATTTTCTTTATCTGTAAGGTACTGTAGGAGGCAATATACAGTAAGCGATAATGCTGATCAGGATGACCCATTCCAGAACTCATATAGTGGCAATAGATCATGGAGTTAAATGTTGCATGTACCATTTTGTTTTAGTTTGCAGATATGCACTTGCAGCACATGTGTTTTAGTTGACGATTAAACTTAGATCATTGTACGGGTTGGGTACGATATCTTGGTAGTCACAATACCAGCAGCGGAATCAAAATCCCAATAAAATTTGGTGAGTATTCTATCCCTATTCCAATCCTCCCACAGTCTAAATCTATCTGCAGAGCCGGCCCTAGCCAATATGATGCCCTAGGCAAGATTTTGGCTGGTGCCCCCCAAGCACCACCACTGGTTCCGCCTCTGACCTTGCACCTCTTTTCCAGCACCATCATCCCTCATCCATAGCAGTCCTTATTTTGGGGTTTGTACCCCCTATATTTTAAATAGGAACAGTTCGCACATTTGGCGCACAGCCCAAAAAGGAGTGTGTTTTTGCTGGCAAGGGGCATGGCCACACAATACCCTCCAACTGTACCTTTTTAATAGGTACAGTACCTTTTTTTATGGTCTGTACCTATTTTTGGCTCTCCAAACGTCCATTGAAAGTATAGGAAAAGGGGCGTAACCACGCCCCCTTTACCCGTGACCACGCCCCTTTTTCTAATTTGTACCGATTTTTGTGTGTAAAATGTTGGAGGGCATGCAGTAACCCCAATTCCAATTACGCCACACAGTACTGCAACTTTATTCACATTTGATCATGCGATAGTGTCCATAATTCATATTACATCCCACAGTAGTGTCACTTTACCTTATAAACGTTACTCCTCACAGTAGAGCCCCTTATTCACATTACATCACACTGAATTGCTCCTTATTCACATTACACCACACCATATTGCTCTTTATTCACATTAGATGACACAGTAGTGCCCTTTCTATACGCAACGCTACATAGTAGAGCACCTTATACACATAATGCCACACAGTAATGCCCCTTACACATATGAGACACATTATTATTGTCCTCATAAACATAATGTGCCTTACACATATGCTGCACATTATTAATGCCCTTATACACATAATGACACACATAGTGCCCCCTACACATTTGCTGCACATTATTAGTGCCCCTATATACATAATGACACACATACTGTAGTACCCTGTTACACATATGCTGCACATTATTAATGCCCTTATACACATAATGACACACATAGTGCCCCTTACACATATGTTGCACATTATTAATGCATTTTTACATGACACACATAATGCTCCTTACACATATTCCGAACACTACTGCACAACCAACCTACTCACATACACACAACACTCACACTGCCACTAACACTGTTACCTCTGCCTCTGCTTGAATACAGATGTGTCCTCAAAAATCTTGCCTCAATGCTAATGTCGGGCACATTTTATTTTATGAAAATGCATCTTATTTGCATTGCTATGTGGCTAGGATGCACAAGCAGCTTCTGCTGATTAAAATGATATGCAGCATGCCTATATACTGTGGGAGACTGTGGCTGTATCTGCATATGAAATGTTACACACAGAATATAGGCATGCCGCATATCATTTTAATCAGCAGAAGCTGCTGATGCCCCTAGGCATATAAAATGCCCTCGGCAATTGCCTAGTTTGCCTATGCCTATGGCCGGCTCTGTCTATCTGTTCCCTTCAGCAGCCGAACCCTAACCACCCCCTCCACAGCATAGCCCTCTCTCTAGTGCCTAATCCTATCCCTAATAGTCACTGACGAGATTCTTCAGTATTTCCGCCACCGGTTTTGTGAATGACAGGATGGTGACCACCAGGATCCTGACAACATCCACCAGTACTGGTGTTCAAAACAGTACACAAAGGGCAAATGTGTCTAATTCAACAGTGTCCTCACAGAGTACAGATTGTGTAGTATATTCCCCTACTTAGTATAGAAGCTGGCTTTGGGGTATATGCAATTAGCGGCGAATCGCGGCAATTTTTCGGCCGTTTTTCAATTCGACACAATTCGACAGTCTAATTTCGGCAAGTGGGTGCCGAAATTGACCATATGCAATAAAAAACGGATTCGACAGTCCCGCTGCCGAAAAACGGCCGATTTGACGGATTTTGTTCCGTTTTTTTAAAAACGGGTAAAAACGGGAAAAACACGGAAAAAAATGGCGTGGGGTCCCCCCTCCAAAGCATAACCAGCCTCGGGCTCTTCGAGCCGGTCCTGGTTCTAAAAATCTGGGGGGAAAATGGACAGGGGATCCCCCGTATTTTTAAAACCAGCACCGGGCTCTGCGCCTGGTGCTGGTGCAAAAAATACGGGGGACAAAAAGAGTAGGGGTCCCCCGTATTTTTTACACCAGCATCGGGCTCCACTAGCTGGACAGATAATGCCACAGCCGGGGGTCACTTTTATACAGCGCCCTGCGGCCGTGGCATTAAATATCCAACTAGTCACCCCTGGCCGGGGTACCCTGGGGGAGTGGGGACCCCTTCAATCAAGGGGTCCCCCCCAGCCACCCAAGGGCCAGGGATGAAGCCCGAGGCTGTCTCCCCCATCCAAGGGCTGCGGATGGGGGGCTGATAGCCTTGAGAAAATGACAATAATATTGTTTTTTTCCTGTAGTACTACAAGTCCCAGCAAGCCTCCCCCGCAAGCTGGTACTTGGAGAACCACAAGTACCAGCATGCGGGAGAAAAACGGGCACGCTGGTACCTGTAGTACTACTGGAAAAAAAATACCCAAATAAAAACAGGAGACACACACCTTGAGAGTAAAACTTTATTGCACACCTGGCGACACACACATACTTACCTATGTTGACCCGCCGACTCCCACGTCTCCTGATCCGACGATCCGGGGTACCTGTGAATAAAATTATACTCACCTCAATCCAGTGTCCAGATATAAATCCTCGTACTTGGCAAAACAAATAAACGAACACCCATACCAGCGGACTGAAAGGGGTCCCATGTTTTCACATGGGACCCCTTTCCCCGAATGCAGAGACCCCCCACCCATGACTGCTGTCACAGAAAGGTCTCTTAAGCCAATCAGCGAGCGCAACGTCCTGGCACTCTGCTGATTGGCTGCACGTCTTTTTTCCAGTAGTACTTCAGGTACCAGCGGGCCCGTTTTTCTCCTGCATGCTGGTACTTGTGGTTCTCCAAGTACCAGCTTGCGGGGAGGCTTGCTGGGACTTGTAGTACTACAGGAAAAAACAATATTCTTGTCATTTTCTCAAGGCTATCAGCCCCCCATCCGCAGCCCTTGGATGGGGGGGACAGCCTCGGGCTTCACCCCTGGCCCTTGGGTGGCTGGGGGGGGACCCCTTGATTGAAGGGGTCCCCACTCCCCCAGGGTACCCCGGCCAGGTGACTAGTTGGATATTTAATGCCACGGCCGCAGGGCGCTGTATAAAAGTGACCCCCGGCTGTGGCATTATCTGTCCAGCTAGTGGAGCCCGATGCTGGTGTAAAAAATACGGGGGACCCCTACTCTTTTTGTCCCCCATATTTTTTGTACCAGGCGCAGAGCCCGGTGCTGGTTTTAAAAATACGGGGTATCCCCTGTCCATTTTTCCGCCGGATTTTTAGAACCAGGACCGTCTCGAAGAGCCCGAGGCTGGTTATGCTTTGGAGTGAGGACCCCACGCCATTTTTTTCCGGGATTTTACCATTCCATCTAAAAAAAATATATATATATATTTTTAAAAATATATAAATAATACTTGTGCCTCCCAAAAAGACAAACCAAGTACATAATCCCTTCTAAAATAAATAGATATGCTATTACCAATAAAAAAAACACCAAAAAAAAACATGTTTTAAAATTGTTTTATTAGATTCACCCACCAAAGTGTGGCGGATTGAAAATGACGAATTTACTGTCTAAAAGCACTGTTGTCGAATTTCCAAACTTAAATTGAATATACTTTTGTCGAATTGCCGCATTTCTACCATTGCAGAAAAGACGAATTTGACAAATGTCGAATTTCAAAAAGTCGAATTTTGAAAGTACGTTTTTTTGACGGCAAGTACTGAATTGCATTGTCGATTTTTTTTTTTGGCGAAAAAGTCCAGTTTTTCGACAATTTCGGGAATTCAACCGCAATTGCATATACCCCTTTATGTGTTAGGAACGCTAATGCTATTTGTGTTAAATCCCTAGAGCCGGTGAGAGGGTCTTCCACTAATAACAGCCTCCCTTCCCCGCTGTTCCCTTAGTACACGACACATACACCTGTACTTAGGTTGCCGTCTGTACTTAAACCTCTAGCAGTAGGGACTCACACAATAAACTAGAGACCACAAAAAACTGACTGGGGTACACTGACAAGAGCACAGAGGGTAAGGCCAGATCTGTATCAGGATCTCAGCTAGGGCAGGTGGGACACTGTGAAATGGAATACGGTACTGGGTAAATGACTTTCAGGCACAGGGCAGATGGTATGCGGACATAGTGCAATTGATATTTTTCCACAGGCTGAGAGCAGGTACACTGGAGAAGTATGCAAGGGGTTTACACACTAGGACTGGAGAAAGTTGCAGGCAGGGCAAAAACTTGGACACGAATAGGCAGTAAATCTGGCAGAATATCCACAGGACAGGCAAGGTCTGTGGACAGGGACCAGCAGCTTATACAGGCAGACACAAGCTATAACCGGCACAGAGAGTTGGGCTGACTGCCCTTATACAGTGCATCTGGAAAGTATTCACAGCACTTCACTTTTTCCACATTTTGTTATGTTACAGTCTTATTCCAAAATGGAATAAATACAAGTTTGTCCTCAAAATTCTACACACAGTACCCCATAATGACAACGTGAAAAAGTTTTTTTGTGAATTTTGCAAATTTATTAAAAATAAAAAACTAAGAAATCACATGTACATAAGTATTTGCAGCCTTTGCCATGAAGCTCAAAATTGAGCTCGGTGCATCCTGTTTCCACTGATCATCCTTGAGATGTTCCTACAGCTTAATTGGAGTCCACCTGTGGTAAATTCAGTTTATTGGGCATGCTTTGGAAAGGCACATGCCTGTCTATATAAGGTCCCACACTTGACAGTGCATGTCTGAGCACAAACCAAGCATGAAGTCAAATGAATTGTCTGTAGACCTCGGATACAGGATTGTCTTGAGGCACAAATCTGGGGAAGGGTACAGAAAAATATCTGCTGCTTTGAAGGTCCCAATGAACACAATGGCCTCCATCATCCATAAATGGAAGAAGTTCATAACCACCAGGACTCTTCCTAGAGCTGGCCGGCCGTCTAAACTGAGCGATCGGGGGACAAGGGCCCTAGTCAGGGAGGTGACCAAGAACAATATGGTCACTCTGTCAGAGCTACAGCATTACTCTGTGGAGAGAGAAGAACCTTCCAGAAGGACAACCATCTCTGCAGCAATCCACCAATCAGGCCTGTATGGTAGAGTAGCCAGACGGAAGCCACTCCTTAGTAAAAAGCACATGGCAGCCCACCTGGAGTTTGGAAAAATGCACCTGAAGGACTCTCTGACCATGAGAAACAAAATTCTCTGGTCTGATGAGACAAAGATTGAACTTTTTGGTGTGAATGTCAGGCGTCGTTTGGAGGAAACCAGGCACCGCTCATCGGCAGGCCAAGACCATCTCTACAGTGAAACATGGTGGTGGCAGCATCATGTTGTGGGGATGTTTTTCAGCGGCAGGAACTGGGAGATGTTAGGATAGAGGGAAAGATGAATGCAGCAATGTACAGAGACATCCTGGATGAAAACCTGCTCCAGAGCACTTTTGACCTCAGACTGGGGTGGCGGTTCGTCTTTCAGCAGGACAACACCCTAAGCACACAGCCAAGATATCAAAGGAGTGGCTTCAGGACAACTCTGTGAATGTCCTTGAGTGGAGCAGCGTGTGTGTGTATGAGGCTATGCAGCAGTGTGTGTGTGTGTGTGTGTGTGTGTGTGTGTGTGTGTGTGTGGCTATGCAGCAGCGTGTGTGAGGCTATGCACCAGCATGTGTGTGTGAGGCTATGCAGCAGCGTGTGTGTGTATGAGGCTATGCAGCAGCGTGTGTGTGTGAGGCTATGCAGCAGCGTGTGTTTGAGGCTATGCACCAGCATGTGTGTGTGAGGCTATGCAGCAGCGTGTGTTTGAGGCTATGCAGCAGCATGTGTGTGAGGCTAATCAGCAGAGTGTGTGTAAGTGTGTGAGGCTATGGAGCAGCGTTTGTATGTGTGTCAAGCTATGCAGCAGCATTTGTGTGTATGAGGCTATGCAGCAGCATTTGTGTGTGTTTTGTGAGGCTATGCAGCAGCGTGTGTGTGTATGAGGCTATGCAGCAGTGTGTGTGTGTATGTGTGTGTGTGTGTGTGTGTGTATGAGGCTATGCAGCAGCGTGTGTGTGTGTGTGTGTGTGTGTGAGGCTATGCAGCAGCGTGTGTTTGAGGCTATCCACCAGCATGTGTGTGTGAGGCTATGCAGCAAGAGTGTGGGTAAGTGTGTGAGGCTATGCAGGCTATGTGTATGAGGACATAAGGGCCATGTGTAAGTGTGTGAGGCTATGGGCGCAGTGAGTGTGTAAGGCCATTCAGGCAGTGAGGGTGTGAGGCCATGGGGGCAATGAGTGTGTGAGGCTATGGAGGAAGCATGTATGTGTATGAGGCTATAGGGCCATGTGTGAGTGTGTGAGGCCACGAGGGCAGTGAGTGTGTAAGGCCATGGGGGCAATGAGTGTGTGAGGCCTCTATCTATCTATCTATTGTGGTGGGGGTGGGGGTGGGGGGGTTGGGGGGGGGGGGGGACACCAACATTTATCTTGCCTCCGGGCAACTGGGACGAACTTATGCCACTGACTGGGATCAGAGATGTTGTATTATATGTTACATAGACAAACCTCCTTCTGTCAATGGGATCAGAACGAGATCCCGGTGGTCAGGATACTGGCGCCAGGATCCCGGCGGCGAGCGCAGTGTGTCCCCGTGGGGGCTTGCTGCGCTCACCACGCTCACCACAGGTTTCTATTCTCCATCGGGTGGTGGCATGGACCACCACCCAAGAGGGGTAACCAGCCGGAGGTCAGGACTCCGACCGCCGGTATTTCAGATGGTGTCGGGATTCCGGCATCGGTATCCCGACCGCTGGGATCCCAACAGGCGGTCAGTTGACTGCCTCTCCTGTCAATGCATGTTAATCTATTTATAGTAGTAAGATGTAAAGCTTCTCCCTTAGATGTTAGGATTTTAAATGAAATAATTCTTACAGATATATTAATATGCGTAACTTTATAATGTTATCAATAACTTCAAGCATTTAAAGATATCAAATATTTGAATGGCCTGCACTTCTGGCCAAATCATATTTAATATATTATATATGTTATTTGAAAAATATCAAATGTATAAAGGTTCAAACGGTGTCCTAGGTGGACGGTGGTAAACTGTAAGTGACTGAGAGGAAGAGAGCACAGGCCAGTAACCATCTATGTGCACCAATAACTCTCTATACATATCAGTCTCACAACAACATAAATCAGCTTCTATGGAGAAAGGTAACCATATGCCAAAGTAGTAAGGATTATAGCTCCAGCAATATCAAATCTGCTCTAGTCATGGTTGGAGAAGCAGCCGCTGTAGTAGAAATATAGTAGTCATTCTTACTGTACAAGAAAGCAGAAATGTAACCTCTATTACACAGTAATAGTAGGCAGTTTACATAAAGTGAAATTATATAGAAAATCTATATGCAAAACAATGATACGGTGCACAAAATGTTATGTCTACAAGTATATAGATTTCAGTAAGACATAAATCACTTTTTATAGGATACCCCAAATGAAAGCTTTTATTCTGGCTTTACTGAAACAAAGACTACATACAAATCTTTGATGTTTGGTTTAGGGTGAAAAATGATTGCATTGTATCAATATGTCTGTAAGGATTTATTATATTATACATACAGTACATTACTTTAGCAAGGCATGTCACTATTGGCTAACCTATTTCTATCACTTTCTATCATTGGCTAACCTGTTTCTAGGGCTGTCAGTATCCTAACAATTTGGAATAAAATGCAGTTTAGTGAAAAGCTGCTCTTAGAGGGCCTGATTTCTATAGGGTCCAAAACTTAGACCAAGAACTGCATTTGCACACTTGCCTTTCTACACCTATGTTTGAGTGGTATATATCTTTAGATATCCTCTACTGAAACTGAAGCTTACAGATGCCACAAGTATAAAAATGCCAGTCACCATCATTAAGTTCATGAACATAGATGGGCTTATTTACCATATGAGTGGCTGGCTGCATTCATGCCCCTAAAGAACATACTGTAGAAGAGACAAACAGAAAAAAGGTATTTATATACTTATGCTCAAACTGACACATTTCAAGCAGTGTTCAGTTCAAAAACTAGGATCATTGATGTCACATGTATGTACACATAGACACTTGTATACATATGTACATGTATGTACATCAAGCATGCATGTGTTTCTACTTTCTGCCCTACAATTTGCGTAAGCTATGCTTGAAAGTGTTAATACAAATGCTCAAGTCACATTACCCTATCTGTACACAGTATGATAATGTTGGTACCGGGATCCCAGTGCTTTGCATGCTGGCAGTCAGAATTCCAATTGCGGAATCCCGATGCTCAGGATCCCTACACCTAAGCGTGACACCTGACCCTAACCTCCCCCCCCCCCTTTCCCCGCAGCCTAACCGTAACCCTCCCTGGTGGTGCCTATCCCTAACCTGCATTCGGGATCCTGGCGCTGGTATTTCACTCCATTTCAGTATCCTGTCATTGCTATTCCACACAGTGTCAGGATTCCATCGTCAGTATTCTGACTGCCGGGATCGTATCCGGTTCCCAATGTTACAAAGTGTCATATACACAAGAGTAAATGCAGGCATAGGGGTATATGAAATTACGGTCGAATTCCCGAAAATGTCGAAAAACGGGACATTTTCGCCAAAAAAAAAAAAAAAATCGACAATGCAATTCAGTACTTTTCGTCAAAAAAACGGCCATTCCAAATTCGACTTTTTGAAATTCGACATTTGTCAAATTCGACATTTCTGCAATGGTACAAATGCGGCATTTCGACAAAAGTATATTCAATTGAAGATTGTAAATTCGACAACAGTGCTTTTAGACAGTAAATTCGTCATTTTCAATCCGCCACACTTTGCTGGCGGAATCTAATACATTTTTTTAAAAACATGTTTTTTTTTGTGTGTTTTTTATTGGTAATAGCATATCTATTTATATTAGAAGGGATTAGGTACTTGGTTTGTCTATTTAGGAGGCACAAGTATTATTTATATATTTTTAAAAATATATATATATATTTTTTTTAAAATGGAATGGGGTAAAAATCAGGAAAAAAAATGCGTGGGGTCCCCCCTCCTAAGCATAACCAGCCTCGGGCTCTTTGAGCCGGTCCTGGTTGCCAAAATATAGGGAAAAAATTACAGGGGATCCTCAGTATTTTAACAACCAGCACCGGGCTCTGCGCCTGGTCCTGGTGCAAAAAATACGGGGGACAAAAAGAGTAGGGGTCCCCCGTATTTTTTGTACCAGCACCGGGCTCCACTAGCTGGACAGATAATGCCACAGCCGGGGGACACTTTTAAACCGCTCCCTGCGGCCGTGGCATTAAATACCCAACTAGTCACCCCTGGCCGGGGTACCCTAGAGGAGTGGGGACCCCTTCAATCAAGGGGTCCCCCCCCAGCCACCCAAGGGCCAGGGGTGAAGCCTGAGGCTGTCCCCCCCATCCATGGGCTGCGGATGGGGGGCTGATAGCCTTGTTGAAAATGTAAGAATATTGTTTTTTGCAGAAGAACTACAAGTCCCAGCAAGCCTCCACCGCAAGCTGGTACTTGGGGAACCACAAGTACCAGCATGTGGGGGTGAAACGGGCCCGCTGGTACCTGTAGTTCTGCTGCAAAAAAAATACCCAAATAAAAACAGGACACAGACACCGTGAAAGTATAACTTTATTACATACATGCCGACACACATACTTACCTATGTTGACACGCCGACTCTGGCCACGTCTCCAGTGTCGACGTCCGGGGTACCTGAAAATAAAATTATACTCACCTGAGCCAGTGTCTGGTTCTTTTATTGTAATCCACGTACTTGGCAAAACAAAAAAACGCATTTACCCGAACCAGACGGACTGAAAGGGGTCCCATGTTTACACATGGGACACCTTTCCCCGAATGCAGAGACCCCCCATGACTCCTGTCACAGAAGGTCCCTTCAGCCAATCAGGAAGCGCCACTTCGTGGAACTCTCCTGATTGGCTTTGCGCGTCTGAGCTGGCAGACAGCGCATCGCACAGCTCCCTCCATTAGTTTCAATGGTGGGAACTTTGCGGTCAGCGGTGGGGTTACCCGCGGTCAGCGCTGACCGCAAAGTTCCCACCATTGAAGATAATGGAGGGGGCTGTGCGATGCGCGTCTGACAGCTCCGACGCGCATACAGCCAATCAGGAGAGTGCCACGACGTGGCGCTTCCTGATTGGCTGAAGGGACCTTCTGTGACAGGAGTCACGGGGGGTCTCTGCATTCGGGGAAAGGGGTCCCATGTGTAAACATGGGACCCCTTTCAGTCCGTCTGGTTCGGGTAAATGCGTTTCTTTGTTTTGCCAAGTACGTGGATTACAATAAAAGAACCGGACACGGGATCAGGTGAGTATAATTTTATTTTCAGGTACCCCGGATTCGTCGACATTGGAGACGTGGCCAGAGTCGGTGTGTCAACATAGGTAAGTATGTATGTGTCGGCATGTGTGAAATAAAGTTGTATTTTCACGGTGTGCGTGTCCTGTTTTTATTTGGGTATTTTTTTTGCAGAAGAACTACAGGTACCAGCGGGCCCGTTTCCCCGCCGCATGCTGGTACTTGTGGTTCTCCAAGTACCAGCTTGCGGTTGAGGCTTGCTGGGACTCGTAGTTCTTCTGCAAAAAAACAATATTCTTTAATTTTTACACATGGCTATCAGCCCCCCATCCGCAGCCCTTGGATGGGGGGGACAGCCTCGGGCTTCACCCCTGGCCCTTGGGTGGCTGGGGGGGACCCCTTGATTGAAGGGGTCCCCACTCCTCCAGGGTACCCCGGCCAGGGGTGACTAGTTCGGTATATAATGCCACGGCCGCAGGGAGCGGTATAAAAGTGTCCCCCGGCTGTGGCATTATCTGTCCAGCTAGTGGAGCCCGGTGCTGGTACAAAAAATACAGGGGGACCCCTACTCTTTTTGTCCCCCCGTATTTTTTGCACCAGGACCAGGCGCAGAGCCCGGTGCTGGTTGTTAAAATACGGGGGATCCCCTGTCATTTTTTTCCCCGTATTTTGGCAACCAGGTCCGGCTCAAAGAGCCCGAGGCTGGTTATGCTTAGGAGGGGGGACCCCACGCAAAATTTTTTCGGGTTTTTTACCGTTTTTTAAACATTTTTAAAAATCTAATCAAAATCCGTCAAATCGGCCGTTTTTCGACAGCGGGACTGTCGAATTCGTTTTTTATTGAATATGTCAAATTCCGGCACCCACCTGCCGGAATTCGACGGTCGAATTGTGTCGAATTTAAAAACGGGCGAAAAAGTGTCGCAATTCGCCCCGGAATTGCATATACCCCTTAGTCTCCCATATTAAAAAATCAGAAATTGGGAACATTCTGAAATACTGTATAAAATGTTTTGAGCATGACTGAGATACTGACATCTTTGCTTTCTGATGCTTCACTGTACAGTACACTATGCTTCATGCACAAGTTATTAAAAATATTAATAATAATAATTACCTTTAGGCTGTGCATACAATGTGTATATAAAGCATAAATGCATTCTATGTTTACACTTGGGTCCCATCCCCAAGATACCTCACTATGGTGTGCAATTATTCCAAAATAAGGAAATATCCAATATCCAAAATACTTCTGGCCCCAAGCATTTTGTATATGGGGGACACAACCTATATGGTCTAAATTCACAATTTCAATATAAAATCAAATCAAATAGAAAACACAAATTCGCATAACGGAATATACATAAATCAGTTATTTCCCCCTTTAATTAACTGGATTTCCTGAAGCAGTCCAAATGGAAATGTCATCTAAGTAATAGATGGCTGTGACTTGACATAATACAGCCACCACATTGGAGGAGTTATTACACAGTCAGCCAATCTGAAGAAACTATACAGGGCTGATTATAATCATCATCATCCTTGCCTATTTTTGTACTAGCCCCAAGCACTGAAAGAAAGCATGCCTGCTAAGCATCATATCTGCTGATGTGTAGATGGACTTGTCCATTTTGTTCTCTGCTGACACCTTCCTCAGGAGATGCAAATCAACAATACACCAGAAAATATGTAAAGACCTAAGTATATGCATCTTTGCTGTTCCAATCCTATATGAGTATATTCCAGTGGTTTCTGGAAATGCCTATGAGCTAATGACAGCTGTCCATATATATCTGTAATAATGAGTTTATTTAATGATGGGGGGCGGGGGTTTGGTTTAAAGCTTTTTCTTTACTTTTATTCATCTTTATTTATAAGCCACACCCACTCCCTACCAGTCTCCTGTGCTGGATTCTGTCTACAAAACAGGGGTGTCATAGTAATGATCGATGCAGCTGATGCTGAAAAACATTGATGCTCTTATACAATCTCAGTGTGGTTTTGGAGTGCTGTTGCAGACAGCTACAGTATAGCAACAAGCAAGATAAGACACACTAGGTGGAAAGGTAATTAAACATAAAAGCATACCCATAACATATTTCTGAAATGGGATGGGTACGTCATACCGGCAGTTGTTAGTCAGGAGACTGACAGTGGCATCCTAACAGCCAGAATTCCGACACATCCCAGTATTTTAACTGTACCTCTAACTTGCCCATCCCACAGCCTAACCCCAATCAGTACCTCCCACATCCTAACCCTAACCTCCCCCTCCCGCAGCTTAACCCTAACTGTCTCCTCCTGCAGCCTAACTCTAAATCCCCCCTCTCACACTCTAAATCTAACCATCCCCTCCCACAGCCTAACCTCTCCCTCCCGCAGCCTAACCCTAACCTGTCCTTCCCACAGTCTCACTCTTACCTCCCCCTCCCGCAGCCTAACCCTAACCTGCCCTTCCCGCAGTCTAACTCTAACCACCCCCTCCCAAAGCCTAACCCTAATGGTCCTCTCAAGCAGCCTAACCCTAACTGTCTCCTCCTGTAGCCTAACCATAACTTCTCCCTCCCACAGTCTAAATCTAACCACCCCCTTCCACAGCCTAACCCTAACCGCCCCCTCCCGCAGCCTAGTGCTAGCTTCCCCCTCCTGCAGTCTAACCCTAATCACCCCATCCCCAAAACTTCCCTTCCAACAGCTTAACTCTAATTTACCCCTCCCGCAGCCTAACCCTAGCCTCCCCCTCCCGCAGTCTAACCCTAACCTCCCCGTCCCACAGCCTAACCCTAACTTCTCCATCCCACAATCTAAAAGTCACCTCCTGCAGCCTAACCCTTCCCCTCCCACAGTCTAACCCTAACCCACGCCACTCCCTTAAGCTAAACCTGTGCCACCTCCCGCAGCCTAACTGCCCCTCCCACAGCATAACCCCAACCGCTGACTCCCGCAACCTAACCCTAAATTCCCCCTCCCACAGCCTAACCCTAACCTGCCCTCCCGCAGCTTAACCCTAACCATCCCTTTAAACTCATATACGGCTCTGCGCACCACTTAGTACTGAAATCATTGCTTCATGGACATACTTTGATATCTGAAAGGTCTCCCAGAACATATTTTGAGGAAAAGAAGCTTATTTTAGGATAATTGGTTGTTTTATATTTACATAAATGAGTACGACATGTTTAGTCGTTGTTGGGTGGTAGTTGTTACAATCTCTTAAAGTGGGTGGTACTCTGCTACTGTATGTACACTGAGATATTTCAAAATAATAGATATAGATATAATTATAGATATAATAATATCTATATCTAAAATAATAGAACCTCTTTTATAATTGTGGGGTCAAGCAGTGAAAAGAATGGAGAATTGGACTAGTGGGGAGGTTGCCCATAGCAACCAATCAGCTTCTACCTATCATTTTATAGAATGCACTTGAGAAATGCTTACAGATGTGTTCTCATATACTTCATATACTGTCAAGTCGCAGCAAATAGCCCCTCTCTGCTTTCCAGGTCCCGGGCGGCTCAGCTGCTCCAAACATCTTTATCGCTGAAAATGTGCATCTTATTCACGTAAATAAAACAACTGGAAGTGACAAAACGACTTTGCTAGATTACACTGATCAGTTGGGTGTGCGAGATTTGTACATATGAATCTGTGTAAAGCGACGAGCATTTGTTCTGACATTGGAGAGTATGCCCTTTCAGGGGGGTTGCCTGTACATTCTGGCACGATGTTAATGAAGGACGGAATGATAATGTCCCATCCTTCTTTAGTATACACAAGGATGTTAGTGATATCGCTAGGTTTGATGTGCAGTTTAGCTATTGATTATTGTCAGCGACTAGCGATAAAACAATTGGTTACACAAATATGGCAGCATCAGCATTATTTATTTATTAACAGTTACTTATATATCACACACATATATTTTGGCATGTGGGAGGAAACCGGAATAGATGGCGGAAAACTCACGCAAGGACAGGGAGAATACACAAACTCCACACAACTAGGGCCATGGTAGGAATCAAACCCAAGACCTCAGTACAGATTACAGAATAGTGACCAATTTTATAGTAAGGAGATGGAAAAGAGGGGACGAAGAAGCTTGGCGGGGGCATGGTGTGGCATACTGTGAGAAGAGAAGAAAAGAGGAGAGTCACATAAATAGATAGAAGACAGAACAGAGATCCTGGCGAGCAGATACCTATTTAACGGATGCAGAATCTTATCCTTATGCCAGGTATACACTAATCGATGTTTGTACACAGCAAGCTCACTAGCGACGGGATGCAGCGGGGTCTTGCATATGTCGGCAGCAACGGAACGGTGGAGGGTGGAGGAGTGGAGCCATGCTGTGTTTGGCAGCATAGCATAGCTAGCGTAGCGACATTCCCAGATTTAGCTGCATGTACAGCCAACTGAGAATGTAGCTAGCGACCTGCGGGAGTGTGCATTGCTAACGATCTAGTGCATATACACTGTACGATTTTAACAATGTATTGTTCCGATCCATCGAAACTGGACACATCGTTAAAACAATGTTGCAAAGTGTGTATCTGACATTACTCAAATGGAGAGGGAGTGTTTTGTGAAGTGAGCCAGGAGCAGGAACGGTCCTTGGTGCGGGCAAGCAGTGCCTGCGCCCGGGCCGCTGCGGCCTGGGGGCGCGGCCGCAGGCACCGCCGCCTGCCCGCACCCCGCTCCCTGCTCCCCCGGCTGCAGCAGACGCCGTGTGCTGTGTGGGCGTCCGCTGCAGCCGGCTCCAGTGACACTGACAGACACTAGAGGTCAGTATTGACCTCTAGTGTCTGTGCGGTGCTGCTATGGGAGAGACGTCATGACGTCTCTCCCATAGAGAGAAGCCGGTGGCCAGACGGAGCAGCAGCAGCGATCGGGAAGCAGGAGTGGGGCAGTGGTAAGTATTGTTTTTTTTATTTTTGTGTGTGCACAACTACTGGGGGCAAAGAAACGGGGCACAACTACTGGGGGGAAAAAACGGGGCACAACTACTGGGGGGAAAGAAAGAGGGGGCACAACTACTGGGGGCAAAGAAAGAGGGGGCACAGCTGCTGGGGGCAAAGAAACGGGGCACAACTACTGGGGGAAAAGAAAGAGGGGGCACAACTACTGGGGGCAAAGAAAGAGGGGGCACAACTACTGGGGGCAAAGAAAGAGGGGGCACAGCTGCTGGGGGCAAAGAAACGGGGCACAACTACTGGGGGCAAAGAAAGAGGGGGCACAGCTGCTGGGGGCCCGTTTGCAATTGCAATCGCATCGTTGACAAATGGAAGTCTCCCTGCCTGCATAGCCAGACGGGATGCCGCCATTTCCTCCGTCGCAGCAGCCGCGTGTGACATCACGCATCCGCCGCAAAAACGTCCCACACCCATTTGCACCGCAACACCACGTACATGTGCCCTGCGCATGCGCACTGGCCCAAAAAACAGGGAAATGCAAATGCATCTCAGAAGCGTATGAAGCTGAATAAGGCCCTATGGGGGTCATTCCGAGTTGCTCGTAGCCGTGCTAAATTAAGCACAGCTATGATCATTCACACTGACATGCAGGGGGACGCCCAGCACAGGGCTAGTCTGCCCCGCATGTCAGTGCCGTCCCCCCACCCCCCACCCGCAGAAGTGCAAAGGCATCGCACAGCGGCGAGGCCTTTGCACTTCAAGAGTAGCTCCCGACCAGTGCAGCTTTAGCGTGCTGACCAGGAGCTACTCGTCGCTCCCCGGCCCGCAGCGGCTGCGTGTGACGTCACGCAGCTGCCACGTCACGCCCCCCCAACGGCCCAGGCCATGCCTGCGTTGGCCGTACCGTTCCCCCTAAACGGCGGCTTAACACCTCAGAGGCGATCGCTAGGCAACGACAGCTGCCATGCGCCGGCACACTGCGGCACTGGCGCATGCACAGTTCCAACCCGATCGCTGCACTGCGACAAACTGCAGCGAGCGATCAGGTCGGAATGACCCCCAATGTGCATTAATTAGTATCACAGGTATTTCAGCACAAAGGATAGATCCGACCAACTGCTAATTCACACTATGCCTCGGGCACAGGGGTAATGCTTTGTATCTGATACTCTTAAGAATTATATGTGAACATTACAAATACAATGCAGGTTTTCTGCAGACTGTTAATGGAAGATGTTCTTATGTAAATGAGGAGCATATACAGTTACACATATCAAAATATTTGGTTTCATTTAGTTTAGATTAAAAAAAATAAATGTTAAGAGACAACAATTCAAGGAAAAGGCCCCCCATAGGAACTGTTCCTGGAAATGACGGGTGGTTGCAAGTAACATCTTAATATAAAACCATAAGAATTTGCAGAAATGCAAGCAAGACCTGGAAATTCATCACCACGGCTGCAGAGATTTCAATGCTGAATGAGCGTAATTAATCATGTTGTGTTTAAGCTCTTTGCCTAATCACTTTCATATAAACTGATTTCAATCTTTAGTGTACATAGGGCCTAATTCAGTAAGGATTGCAAATTCAGCTAATTTGCAGAATTTGCAATCCTTTGGATCGCGTGCTTGGGGCTGCCCATCGCTGGGCAAGACTGCTCAGCATGTTGATTGCTGCCTCCCACCCTTGATGAAGCAGAAATTGCGATCGCTTGCTGCCATGTTCGCGATCGCAGCTGCTGCGTGTGACATCACGCAGCCGCCACGATCATGCCCCCGTTTGCGCCGCACTGTCCCCTGTTTGGTCGGCTGTGCCCCCGCAAAGCTCCATCTCTGCCTGGAAACGAACTGTTGCAGCCCCCCTTCCCGTCTCGCGACCGCCTCTGCCTGATTGACAGGCAGAGGCAATCGCATTTTCTGCGGCCCACAGGGACGGCGCTGCGCATGCACCGCGGGGCGATCACAATAATTCCGGGAGGTTTTTTTGCGATCCCTCCAGTGTCGCCTAATCATTTAGTGGCCTATTCAGTTAGCATCAATCTGCCACCACGTTTGGCAGCATACATGTCCATTGGTTTCAATATCATTACCTCTAAGGGGTACAAGGAAAAAGTAGCAATGTTGCTGCTGGCAATGTACCATATATGGCTGCCAAGCCATTACTGAATTGCCCCATTATAGTTTGAGATTTTGGTGCTGTGGCGGCCACATAACCACATAGCAGGCTCAGAGCCTATCACATAACCACATAGCAGGCTCAGAGCCTATCACATAACCACATAGCAGGCTCACAGCCTATCACATAACCACATAGCAGGCTCACAGCCTATCACATAACCACATAGGCTCACAGCCTATCACATAACCACATAGCAGGCTCACAACCTATCACATAACCACATAGCAGGCTCACAGCCTATCACATAACCACATAGGCTCACAGCCTATCACATAACCACATAGCAGGCTCACAACCTATCACATAACCACATAGCAGGCTCACAGCCTATCACATAACCACATAGCAGGCTCACAGCCTATCAGCCTTAGGGGGCTGTTTCATTAGTTGCAGGGACATGACGTCTTCTATCAACTGCTGCTGCTGTCTAAGATAAATTAATGAGGGGGTGAATAACAGAAGTGATGAAGGGGAATGAGAAATTGCATAGAGAAATTCTGGTTCCAGCTATTAGTGTGAAGTGAGAAATCATGGGCATGTGCTTCTACTGCTTTTCACTAAAACAGACTTTGACCTGTTCCTACAGTACAGGGCATCGCTCTAAAAAAGATATATTTACAAAGAGACAACATTGCTAGATATTCCATGTACAAACTATCTTCAGTCTGCACAAGTTAGGATTTGCAGGAGCGTTGCTGTGGGTTGTAATTATTATATTTTATAGCTGTTGTTCTAAATAATAAAAATAGCAAAATACAAAACAAACAAAAAACAACAGAACAGCTAAGACAACAAATTCATAAAACAGGTGTAACATCGATGGCCCATGAATCATCCTGCACCCTCTGCTCCTTCTGCAAGATTTCCAGATATCACAGGTGTACGCCACATGAGCATGTGGAAATAAACAGTGAAACGCTATTGTAAGGTTGAGCTGACATTTATCTGCCTGTAAACATTTATACTAAGAGCCCCCTGTGAGCTTTTTGTACAGTTGGTAATTTATTTTGTACCAGCATTATTAGGAATGTAGGTGCATATTTGCAAAGGTTAATAAGGTTCCATCACGTCTGAGCCAAATCTGTGGAATATTTTTCAACTTTCTTTTCACTTTCAGCAAATAATACTTAAAAGTGCTCTCATATGCTTACAGTATATGCTGATATGTTATCAGATACGCTACATAGGAGCAGTAGAAAATATAATCAACTTCTAATTCTATGTAAACAATTACATGCTGCTTTTTAATACATCTAGCAGGTTATGGGCCCAGGACTGCAGAAAGAAAGGTTATAAAAATCAGAACCTCAGTGTAAGAAATAAGAATAGACAGAGCCCAGAGAAAATGGCTGCTGCTACCAGTGACTAAGGGGACTGCAGTTGTTCGCAGCGCAGCGATCGTGTCAGAACTGCACATGCGCTGGAGCCACAGTGTACCTGCGCATGCCAAACGGACGAAGGCCGTCATTACATAGCGATGGCCTCTGCCTGATTGACAGGCAGAGGCGGTCACTGGGCGGGAGGGGGTGGCACGGCTGCGTTTTCAGGGCGCGGTCCGGCCAACACAGGCGTGACATCACACGTCATGGTGACGTCACACGCAGCCGCTGCGACCCGGGGCAGCAACAAGTATCTCCCAGCCAGCCACAGGAACTGCGCTCGCCAGAAGTTACTCTTCAAGTACAAAAGCATCGCCGCTGTGCAATGCTTTTGTACTTGTGCGGGGGGAACCGGACTGACATGCGGGGCAGAGTAGCACTGTGCTGGGCGTCCCCCCGCATGTCTGGGAAGATGATCATAGCTGTGCTAAATTTAGCACAGCTACGATCAACTCGGAATGGCCCCCTAAACCACATTCACCGTGATAAGCCTGACTAACCAGAACTATCAGACATGGAAATTCACAGGAAAGATGCTGCTCAGAAGAGAATATATGTAGGCGACTCGAGTCCTGTTGAAGAAAGAGCTCTATATAAATGAAAGGGATGCAGTTAATTTGCCGCCTGTCGGGATCCCGGCAGTCAGAATTCCGACGCCGGAATCCCGACAGCCAACAATGCCGACATCTGGAATCCCAGCGCACAGGGGTTATTCCCACTCTATGGGTATCCAGGACACCCATAGAATAGGAACAGAACCTGTGGCGAGCGCAGCGAGCCACCGAGCCCACAGTGCAGTGAGCACACAAGGGGCCTTTTTGCGCTCACCCCACTGCTGGCATACTGGCGGGATGCCGCTGTCGGTATGGAAATGTAAACTTGAGTTGAAACTAAGTCCGACCCAGTCACAGAGGAATGGACTGAGAAAGACCAGAAAACCAGAGCACAATATCTCTCAGTATAGACCAAAGTAATTCAGAAGAATAGCCACAACCGGAATACATACGATTTACAGATGGTCAGGATCCCGGCTCTCATGATCCCGACAGCGGCATCCTGGCCACCAGATGGCGACACGCAAGGCTGTTTCCCCCTTGACATAAAAAAAATGCGTCCCCCCCCCCATAGATATAAACTCTCCTGGCAAGGGGCGTGGCCTCACTAAAATTGGTGCAGTCTCGCTAAAGTGGGCGTGGTCTTACCTGAAAAGACTACCTTACAGCCCAGTTTTTGACCCTGCACCAACAGATCACGGCCACCATAGGGGAAAAAAAATTCCACCATATTAAGCCCCACACAGTAATGCTGCCTGCACCATATTATGCCACACACCGCAATGCCCTTGATACATTATGCCCTACAGTAAAGCCTCTAATTACTTTTAAATGGACTGCTCATTGCCATGGGTTTCACGCACTGGGTGTCATGCTGGTTGCCAGGGGTTTCATGCTCTGGGATCATGCTGGTTGCCAGGGGTTTCATGCTCTGGGATCATGCTGGTTCCCAGGGATTTCATGCTCTGGGATCATGCTGGTTGCCAGGGGTTTCATGCTCTGGGATCATGCTGGTTGCCAGGGGTTTCATGCTCTGGGATCATGCTGGTTCCCAGGGATTTCATGCTCTGGGATCATGCTGGTTGCCAGGGGTTTCATGCTCTGGGATCATGCTGGTTCCCAGGGATTTCATGCTCTGGGATCATGCTGGTTGCCAGGGGTTTCATGCTCTGGGATCCATGCTGGTTGCAAGGGATTTCATGCTCTGGGATCCATGCTGGTTGCCAGGGGTTTCATGCTCTGGGATCCATGCTGGTTGCAAGGGATTTCATGCTCTGGGATCATGCTGGTTGCCAGGGGTTTCATGCTCTGGGACGGGTGTCATGATCATTGCCAGGGCTGTGTAATTTCAGTTGCATGGGCTGTGTAATGTCAGTTGCCAGGGCTGTGTAGTGCTGTTGGAAGGGGTGTTTACAGTGCCCGTCTGGCCGCCCGCCAGCATCTCCCTCCTCCTCCCCCCCACCCATTACTCTGTTCTGAGTCCTGGTGCTCCCCCTCCTCCCCGTCATTAGTGCTCCGCTCAGGGGCGGAGTTTTGCGTAATGACACGTTTGCGTCCTGACGTCACGATGCAAAAGCGTCATGAAACTCCTCCCCCTGAGCGGAGTAGTAATGACGGGGAGAAGGGAGAGCACCAGGAGCCACCAAAAGAGCCGCGGTGGGTGCCCTGTGTGACGGCACGCCTCGCCCACCGCAAGAAACGGCTCTGATACTGACCTTTGCCTGACATCTGCCCAGATTATGACAATTTATGCGAGTCACCTGCACTGAATCCAACCTGAACATTACACCCTGCACAGTGCAGGGTCCTGCAACCTGGTTTCTATATCCATTTCTGAAGGAGCTGGTCATCTATTGCTACACTTTTCAAGAGAAATATGTTGGCAGGTCTTGTTATTGTTGTTACCTGTCTTGATAGTAGGCTTTTCTGGTTATGTTTTCAGGATATGTTGCACCAATGTCAGATCTCATTTAAATCTTGTTTCAAATTAGTACAAGTAGCACACCATGGGGGTAATGCAGAGTTGATCGCAGCAGCAAATTTGTTAGCAGTTGGGCAAAACCATGGGGGTAATTCCAAGTTGATCGCAGCAGGAAATTTTTTAGCAGTTGGGCAAAACCATGTGCACTGCAGGGGGGGCAGATATAACATTTACAGAGAGAGTTAGATTTGGGTGGGTTATTTGGTTTCTGTGCAGGGTAAATACTGGCTGCTTTATTTTCACACTGCAATTTAGATTTCAGGTTGAATACACCCCACCCAAATCTAACTCTCTCTGCACATGTTACATCTGCCCCCCCTGCAGTGCACACGGTTTTGCCCAATTGCTAACAAAGTTGCTGCTGCGATCAACTCAGAATTACCTCCCATGTGCACTGCAGGGGGGGCAGATATAACATGTGCAGAGAGAGTTAGATTTGGGTGGGGTGTGTTCAATCTGAAATCTGAATTGCAGTGTAAAAATATAGCATCCAGTATTTACCCTGCATAGAAACAAAATAACCCACCCAAATCTAACTCTCTCTGCAAATGTTATATCTGCCTCCCCTGCCATGGAAATTTGTGCGCAGACCACTGATGACCGGAAGTTTCACTACCAGTGCCCTAGCACTACAAGGCTGCACCACCGTAGGGGGAGTAATGTACATGGAGCTGCTGGAATGGTCAACACTATGGAGCACCCACAGCTGAATGGAGTCATGTGGCTGCGTTGTTGAGGATAACAATTAGTAGGTTTAGCCTCCAGTGCTTTGCACCGGGGAAGAGTTTTGCGTAATGATGTCATTAGCACTTTGCTCGGGCCAGAGTTTCATGTAATGACGCATCTGTGTCGTGATGTCACGACGCAAACGCATCAGTACGCAAAACTCCTCCCCGAGCGGAGTAGTAATGACGGGGAGGAGGGGGAGCACCAGGAGCCACTAAAAGAGCCGTAGCGGGTGCCCCTTATTTATTACCCGTTATTTATGTAGCACACACATATTCCGCAGCGCTGTACAGAGAATATTTGCCCATTCACATCAGTCCCTGCCCCAGTGGAGCTTACAATCTATATTCCCTATCACATGTACACACAGACACATTCACACTAGGGTTAATTTTTTTGTTGGGAGCCACTTAACCTACCAGTATATATTTGGAGTGTGGGAGGAAACCGGAGACCTGGAGGAAACCCACGCAAGTAGGGGGAGAATATGCAAACTCCGCACAGTTTGGCCCATGGTGGGAATCGAACTCATGACCTCAGTGCTGTGAGGCAGTAATGCTAACCATTACACCATCCTTACTGCCCCTTGAAGATGGCACTCCTCGCCTGCTGCAAGAAACGGTTCTAGTGGTACGCTGCGGGCACAGTGGCTCGCTGCCATCGCCACGGGTTATATTCTCCCTCTCTAGGTGTCGTGGAGACCCATAGAGGGAGAAAAGCCTGTGGCGCCGAGATTGCGGTGTCAGCATTGTGACTGCCAGGATCCCATCAGGCGGTCATCAGTGCGTGGATCGTGTTTTGCGTTTTTTTATTTTGCCAAGTACGTGGATTACAAACTCTGAAGAGGACAGATCTACACTGGAGTGTTGTGAGTATAATTTTATTTACAGGTAACCCGTGGATTCTATGTGGAGAAGGGGACCGAGTGCTTTGTGTCAACATAGGTAAGTATGTGTGTGTCGGTGTGCATGTATGTAATAAAGTTGTACTAAACGGGGTGTGTGTACTGTTTTTATTTGGGTATTTTTTTTGTAGTAGAACTACAGGTACCAGCATGCCCGTTTTTCACCCGCATGCTGGTACTTGTGGTTCTCCAAGTACCAACTTGCGGGGGAGGCTTGCTGGGACTTGTAGTTCTGCTACAAAAAACAATATTCTTTTTTTTTACACTTGGCTATCAGCCTCCCATCCGCTGCCCTTGGATGTGGGGGACAGCCTCGGGCTTCACCCCTGGCCCTTGGGTGGCTGGAGGGGGGGACCCCTTGATTTAAGGGGTCCCCACTCCTCCAGGGTACCCCGGCCAGGGGTGATTAGTTGGGGATTTAATGCCACGGCCGCAGGGACCTGTATAAAAGTGTCCCCCGGCTGTGGCATTATCTCTCTAGCTAGTGGAGCCCGATGCTGGTGTTAAAAATACGGGGGACCCCTACATGTTTTGTCCCCCATATTTTTGGCACCAGGAGCGGATGCAGAGCCCGGTGCTGGTTGTTAAAATACAGTGGATCCCCTGTCATTCCCCCCCCCCCCGTATTTTTAAAGAGCCTGAGGCTGGTTATGCTTAGGAGGGTTTTTTTTAAACACTTTTGTGCCGTCCATGAAGTCGAATCCAGGACGCACACTATCATCAATTGGTCCGTTTTTCGACAGCGAGACTGTCGAATCCATTTTTTATTGAATATGTCGAATTCGGGTCCCGGCGGGAGGGTGTGTGACTGTCGAATTGTGTCGAATTAAAAAACGGTCGAATTCCAGACGGAATTCGACCGCAATTGCATATACCACATAGACTTCATCACCGGCCTACTAGAAATGTACCATGGCCATGTCTGTGGAAGATCAAAGCCAATGGGTATTCTGATAAAGTGCAATGGAATGCGGCTTTGGAGGAGCTAGTGGAGTACAGCAGGCCCTTTGTGTCTGGTGCTGACAAGGACTGGGTAAAGAAAAAGATATAGAACCTGCGTATGGTGTTCCTCAAAGAACACCAAAAAATTGAACAGTCCAAAAGATCTGGAGCAGGTTCCTCCCAGGTTTACAAGACCTCGCTCTGATACTACCCCATGCTGGAGTTTGTCCTGGACCAGAAGGCTACCCGGACAGGTTTTACCTCCCTCCCTCAGACTGCCACACCAGAGCCTGAAGAGGGTGAACTATCATTGTCTGTATCTGTAAGTATATTTTTTTGAATAAGTTTTTAAGTTTTTGCAAGTTCCATCATAAGTCCAACACAGTACACTTAAATGTGGTCCTTCTGCCAATCGACTGCACCCACCCCGTTAAAAAAGGCCAGGTACTCGTCCCTGACCTGTTTTGCCGTAGACTCGCCCTAGAATGGAGTGGAGGTGGTTCCACAGAGGAAAATGGTGAAGTCTCCTCTGGGTGTTCTGGGTCTGGGTCTACTGGCGCTGCTCTGGGCAGTGTCCTATGCTGGGTGGTTTTGCTGTGTAAATATTTATGCAGGACACAGCAAGCACTCACCACCCAATCTATCTTCTCCACTTGCAAAATGATAGCCGTTAGGAATATGTGGAAGCGGCTAAACGGTAGAGATGAGCGCCTGAAATTTTTCGGGTTTTGTGTTTTGGTTTTGGGTTCGGTTCCGCGGCCGTGTTTTGGGTTCGAACGCGTTTTGGCAAAACCTCACCGAATTTTTTTTGTCGGATTCGGGTGTGTTTTGGATTCGGGTGTTTTTTTCAAAAAACACTAAAAAACAGCTTAAATCATAGAATTTGGGGGTCATTTTGATCCCAAAGTATTATTAACCTCAAAAACCATAATTTACACTCATTTTCAGTCTATTCTGAATACCTCACACCTCACAATATTATTTTTAGTCCTAAAATTTGCACCGAGGTCGCTGTGTGAGTAAGATAAGCGACCCTAGTGGCCGACACAAACACCGGGCCCATCTAGGAGTGGCACTGCAGTGTCACGCAGGATGTCCCTTCCAAAAAACCCTCCCCAAACAGCACATGACGCAAAGAAAAAAAGAGGCGCAATGAGGTAGCTGTGTGAGTAAGATTAGCGACCCTAGTGGCCGACACAAACACCGGGCCCATCTAGGAGTGGCACTGCAGTGTCACGCAGGATGGCCCTTCCAAAAAACCCTCCCCAAACAGCACATGACGCAAAGAAAAAAAGAGGCGCAATGAGGTAGCTGTGTGAGTAAGATTAGCGACCCTAGTGGCCGACACAAACACCGGGCCCATCTAGGAGTGGCACTGCAGTGTCACGCAGGATGTCCCTTCCAAAAAACCCTCCCCAAACAGCACATGACGCAAAGAAAAAAAGAGGCGCAATGAGGTAGCTGTGTGAGTAAGATTAGCGACCCTAGTGGCCGACACAAACACCGGGCCCATCTAGGAGTGGCACTGCAGTGTCACGCAGGATGTCCCTTCCAAAAAACCCTCCCCAAACAGCACATGACGCAAAGAAAAAAAGAGGCGCAATGAGGTAGCTGACTGTGTGAGTAAGATTAGCGACCCTAGTGGCCGACACAAACACCGGGCCCATCTAGGAGTGGCACTGCAGTGTCACGCAGGATGTCCCTTCCAAAAAACCCTCCCCAATCAGCACATGATGCAAAGAAAAAGAAAAGAAAAAAGAGGTGCAAGATGGAATTGTCCTTGGGCCCTCCCACCCACCCTTATGTTGTATAAACAAAACAGGACATGCACACTTTAACCAACCCATCATTTCAGTGACAGGGTCTGCCACACGACTGTGACTGATATGACGGGTTGGTTTGGACCCCCCCCAAAAAAGAAGCAATTAATCTCTCCTTGCACAAACTGGCTCTACAGAGGCAAGATGTCCACCTCATCTTCACCCTCCGATATATCACCGTGTACATCCCCCTCCTCACAGATTATCAATTCGTCCCCACTGGAATCCACCATCTCAGCTCCCTGTGTACTTTGTGGAGGCAATTGCTGCTGGTCAATGTCTCCGCGGAGGAATTGATTATAATTCATTTTAATGAACATCATCTTCTCCACATTTTCTGGATGTAACCTCGTACGCCGATTGCTGACAAGGTGAGCGGCGGCACTAAACACTCTTTCGGAGTACACACTTGTGGGAGGGCAACTTAGGTAGAATAAAGCCAGTTTGTGCAAGGGCCTCCAAATTGCCTCTTTTTCCTGCCAGTATAAGTACGGACTGTGTGACGTGCCTACTTGGATGCGGTCACTCATATAATCCTCCACCATTCTATCAATGTTGAGAGAATCATATGCAGTGACAGTAGACGACATGTCCGTAATCGTTGTCAGGTCCTTCAGTCCGGACCAGATGTCAGCATCAGCAGTCGCTCCAGACTGCCCTGCATCACCGCCAGCGGGTGGGCTCGGAATTCTGAGCCTTTTCCTCGCACCCCCAGTTGCGGGAGAATGTGAAGGAGGAGATGTTGACAGGTCGCGTTCCGCTTGACTTGACAATTTTGTCACCAGCAGGTCTTTCAACCCCAGCAGACCTGTGTCTGCCGGAAAGAGAGATCCAAGGTAGGCTTTAAATCTAGGATCGAGCACGGTGGCCAAAATGTAGTGCTCTGATTTCAACAGATTGACCACCCGTGAATCCTTGTTAAGCGAATTAAGGGCTGCATCCACAAGTCCCACATGCCTAGCGGAATCGCTCCCTTTTAGCTCCTTCTTCAATGCCTCCAGCTTCTTCTGCAAAAGCCTGATGAGGGGAATGACCTGACTCAGGCTGGCAGTGTCTGAACTGACTTCACGTGTGGCAAGTTCAAAGGGCATCAGAACCTTGCACAACGTTGAAATCATTCTCCACTGCACTTGAGACAGGTGCATTCCACCTACTATATCGTGCTCAATTGTATAGGCTTGAATGGCCTTTTGCTGCTCCTCCAACCTCTGAAGCATATAGAGGGTTGAATTCCACCTCGTTACCACTTCTTGCTTCAGATGATGGCAGGGCAGGTTCAGTAGTTTTTGGTGGTGCTCCAGTCTTCTGTACGTGGTGCCTGTACGCCGAAAGTGTCCCGCAATTTTTCTGGCCACCGACAGCATCTCTTGCACGCCCCTGTCGTTTTTTAAAAAATTCTGCACCACCAAATTCAAGGTATGTGCAAAACATGGGACGTGCTGGAATTTGCCCATATTTAATGCACACACAATATTGCTGGCGTTGTCCGATGCCACAAATCCACAGGAGAGTCCAATTGGGGTAAGCCATTCCGCGATGATCTTCCTCAGTTGCCGTAAGAGGTTTTCAGCTGTGTGCGTATTCTGGAAAGCGGTGATACAAAGCGTAGCCTGCCTAGGAAAGAGTTGGCGTTTGCGAGATGCTGCTACTGGTGCCGCCGCTGCTGTTCTTGCGGCGGGAGTCCATACATCTACCCAGTGGGCTGTCACAGTCATATAGTCCTGACCCTGCCCTGCTCCACTTGTCCACATGTCCGTGGTTAAGTGGACATTGGGTACAACTGCATTTTTTAGGAGACTGGTGAGTCTTTTTCTGACGTCCGTGTACATTCTCGGTATCGCCTGCCTAGAGAAGTGGAACCTAGATGGTATTTGGTAACGGGGGCACACTGCCTCAATAAATTGTCTAGTTCCCTGTGAACTAACGGCGGATACCGGACGCACGTCTAACACCAACATAGTTGTCAAGGACTCAGTTATCCGCTTTGCAGTAGGATGACTGCTGTGATATTTCATCTTCCTCGCAAAGGACTGTTGAACAGTCAATTGCTTACTGGAAGTAGTACAAGTGGGCTTACGACTTCCCCTCTGGGATGACCATCGACTCCCAGCGGCAACAACAGCAGCGCCAGCAGCAGTAGGCGTTACACGCAAGGATGCATCGGAGGAATCCCAGGCAGGAGAGGACTCGTCAGAATTGCCAGTGACATGGCCTGCAGGACTATTGGCATTCCTGGGGAAGGAGGAAATTGACACTGAGGGAGTTGGTGGGGTGGTTTGCGTGAGCTTGGTTACAAGAGGAAGGGATTTACTGGTCAGTGGACTGCTTCCGCTGTCACCCAAAGTTTTTGAACTTGTCACTGACTTATTATGAATGCGCTGCAGGTGACGTATAAGGGAGGATGTTCCGAGGTGGTTAACGTCCTTACCCCTACTTATTACAGCTTGACAAAGGGAACACACGGCTTGACACCTGTTGTCCGCATTTCTGGTGAAATACCTCCACACCGAAGAGCTGATTTTTTTGGTATTTTCACCTGGCATGTCAACGGCCATATTCCTCCCACGGACAACAGGTGTCTCCCCGGGTGCCTGACTTAAACAAACCACCTCACCATCAGAATCCTCCTGGTCAATTTCCTCCCCAGCGCCAGCAACACCCATATCCTCCTCATCCTGGTGTACTTCAACACTGACATCTTCAATCTGACTATCAGGAACTGGACTGCGGGTGCTCCTTCCAGCACTTGCAGGGGGCGTGCAAATGGTGGAAGGCGCATGCTCTTCACGTCCAGTGTTGGGAAGGTCAGGCATCGCAACCGACACAATTGGACTCTCCTTGTGGATTTGGGATTTCGAAGAATGCACAGTTCTTTGCTGTGCTGCTTTTGCCAGCTTGAGTCTTTTCATTTTTCTAGCGAGAGGCTGAGTGCTTCCATCCTCATGTGAAGCTGAACCACTAGCCATGAACATAGGCCAGGGCCTCAGCCGTTCCTTGCCACTCCGTGTGGTAAATGGCATATTGGCAAGTTTACGCTTCTCCTCCGACAATTTTATTTTAGGTTTTGGAGTCCTTTTTTTACTGATATTTGGTGTTTTGGATTTGACATGCTCTGTACTATGACATTGGGCATCGGCCTTGGCAGACGACGTTGCTGGCATTTCATCGTCTCGGCCATGACTAGTGGCAGCAGCTTCAGCACGAGGTGGAAGTGGATCTTGATCTTTCCCTAATTTTGGAACCTCAACATTTTTGTTCTCCATATTTTAATAGGCACAACTAAAAGGCACCTCAGGTAAACAATGGAGATGGATGGATTGGATACTAGTATACAATTATGGACGGGCTGCCGAGTGCCGACACAGAGGTAGCCACAGCCGTGAACTACCGCACTGTACTGTGTCTGCTGCTAATATATAGACTGGTTGATAAAGAGATAGTATACTCGTAACTAGTATGTATGTATAAAGAAAGAAAAAAAAAACACGGTTAGGTGGTATATACAATTATGGACGGGCTGCCGAGTGCCGACACAGAGGTAGCCACAGCCGTGAACTACCGCACTGTACTGTGTCTGCTGCTAATATATAGACTGGTTGATAAAGAGATAGTATACTCGTAACTAGTATGTATGTATAAAGAAAGAAAAAAAAACCACGGTTAGGTGGTATATACAATTAAGGACGGGCTGCCGAGTGCCGACACAGAGGTAGCCACAGCCGTGAACTACCGCACTGTACTGTGTCTGCTGCTAATATAGACTGGTTGATAAAGAGATAGTATACTCGTAACTAGTATGTATGTATAAAGAAAGAAAAAAAAACCATGGTTAGGTGGTATATACAATTATGGACGGGCTGCCGAGTGCCGACACAGAGGTAGCCACAGCCGTGAACTACCGCACTGTACTGTGTCTGCTGCTAATATATAGACTGGTTGATAAAGAGATAGTATACTCGTAACTAGTATGTATGTATAAAGAAAGAAAAAAAAACCACGGTTAGGTGGTATATACAATTATGGACGGGCTGCCGAGTGCCGACACAGAGGTAGCCACAGCCGTGAACTACCGCACTGTACTGTGTCTGCTGCTAATATATAGACTGGTTGATAAAGAGATAGTATACTCGTAACTAGTATGTATGTATAAAGAAAGAAAAAAAAACCACGGTTAGGTGGTATATACAATTATGGACGGGCTGCCGAGTGCCGACACAGAGGTAGCCACAGCCGTGAACTACCGCACTGTACTGTGTCTGCTGCTAATATATAGACTGGTTGATAAAGAGATAGTATACTCGTAACTAGTATGTATGTATAAAGAAAGAAAAAAAAACCACGGTTAGGTGGTATATACAATTATGGACGGGCTGCCGAGTGCCGACACAGAGGTAGCCACAGCCGTGAACTACCGCACTGTACTGTGTCTGCTGCTAATATATAGACTGGTTGATAAAGAGATAGTATACTCGTAACTAGTATGTATGTATAAAGAAAGAAAAAAAAACCACGGTTAGGTGGTATATACAATTATGGACGGGCTGCCGAGTGCCGACACAGAGGTAGCCACAGCCGTGAACTACCGCACTGTACTGTGTCTGCTGCTAATATATAGACTGGTTGATAAAGAGATAGTATACTCGTAACTAGTATGTATGTATAAAGAAAGAAAAAAAAACCACGGTTAGGTGGTATATACAATTATGGACGGGCTGCCGAGTGCCGACACAGAGGTAGCCACAGCCGTGAACTACCACACTGTACTGTGTCTGCTGCTAATATATAGACTGGTTGATAAAGAGATAGTATACTCGTAACTAGTATGTATGTATAAAGAAAGAAAAAAAAACCACGGTTAGGTGGTATATACAATTATGGACGGGCTGCCGAGTGCCGACACAGAGGTAGCCACAGCCGTGAACTACCGCACTGTACTGTGTCTGCTGCTAATATATAGACTGGTTGATAAAGAGATAGTATACTCGTAACTAGTATGTATGTATAAAGAAAGAAAAAAAAACCACGGTTAGGTGGTATATACAATTATGGACGGGCTGCCGAGTGCCGACACAGAGGTAGCCACAGCCGTGAACTACCGCACTGTACTGTGTCTGCTGCTAATATAGACTGGTTGATAAAGAGATAGTATACTCGTAAGTAGTATGTATGTATAAAGAAAGAAAAAAAAACCACGGTTAGGTGGTATATACAATTATGGACGGGCTGCCGAGTGCCGACACAGAGGTAGCCACAGCCGTGAACTACCGCACTGTACTGTGTCTGCTGCTAATATATAGACTGGTTGATAAAGAGATAGTATACTCGTAACTAGTATGTATGTATAAAGAAAGAAAAAAAAACCACGGTTAGGTGGTATATACAATTATGGACGGGCTGCCGAGTGCCGACACAGAGGTAGCCACAGCCGTGAACTACCGCACTGTACTGTGTCTGCTGCTAATATATAGACTGGTTGATAAAGAGATAGTATACTCGTAACTAGTATGTATGTATAAAGAAAGAAAAAAAAACCACGGTTAGGTGGTATATACAATTATGGACGGGCTGCCGAGTGCCGACACAGAGGTAGCCACAGCCGTGAACTACCGCACTGTACTGTGTCTGCTGCTAATATAGACTGGTTGATAAAGAGATAGTATACTACTAATATTATATATACTGGTGGTCAGGTCACTGGTCACTAGTCACACTGGCAGTGGCACTCCTGCAGCAAAAGTGTGCACTGTTTAATTTTAATATAATATTATGTACTCCTGGCTCCTGCTATAACCTATAACTGGCACTGCAGTAGTGCTCCCCAGTCTCCCCCACAATTATTAGCTGTGTGAGCTGAGCAGTCAGACAGATATATAATATATATAGATGATGCAGCACACTGGCCTGAGCCTGAGCAGTGCACACAGATATGGTATGTGACTGACTGAGTCACTGTGTGTATCGCTTTTTTCAGGCAGAGAACGGATATATTAAATAAACTGCACTGTGTGTCTGGTGGTCACTCACTATATAATATATTATGTACTCCTGGCTCCTGCTATAACCTATAACTGGCACTGCAGTAGTGCTCCCCAGTCTCCCCCACAATTATAAGCTGTGTGAGCTGAGCAGTCAGACAGATATATATAATATTATTTATATATAGATAATAGATGATGCAGCACACTGGCCTGAGCCTGAGCAGTGCACACAGATATGGTATGTGACTGAGTCACTGTGTGCTGTGTATCGCTTTTTTCAGGCAGAGAACGGATTATAAATAAAACTGGTGGTCACTGGTCACTATCAGCAAAACTCTGCACTGTACTGAGTACTCCTAATGCTCCCCAAAATTAGTAAATCAAGTGTCTCTCTAATCTATTCTAAACGGAGAGGACGCCAGCCACGTCCTCTCCCTATCAATCTCAATGCACGTGTGAAAATGGCGGCGACGCGCGGCTCCTTATATAGAATCCGAGTCTCGCGATAGAATCCGAGCCTCGCGAGAATCCGACAGCGTCATGATGACGTTCGGGCGCGCTCGGGTTAACCGAGCAAGGCGGGAAGATCCGAGTCGCTTGGACCCGTGAAAAAAAACATGAAGTTCTGGCGGGTTCGGATTCAGAGAAACCGAACCCGCTCATCTCTACTAAACGGGATGCCAAAAGTGTTCTCTACATTTCGCCGTGCCCAGGATAGCCTACAATTGTAGATGCGCTTCTCCCTTGTTAGGTGCCTTTGTGGGTACGGCTTCATAATGTTCTTGTGGAGTGCAAATGCCTCATCAGCCACGCAAAACAAAATTGAGGCTGTGCTTGGTTTTTTTACTAGATGGCAAGTACAGGGTCTTTGTTGTGAGCCGCTCGTAGAAGGTGGTATTCTTCAGCGACCCACCGTCTGATGCACGTCCATTTTTGCCAACATCAATGAAGATTAATTCATAGTTGCCATTCACCACTGCCATCAGCACTATGCTGAAATACCCTTTATAATTAAAATAAAAGTATCCGCTGTTTGCAGGAGGGTTGATGCGGACGTGTTTGCCATCTATCGCTCCTCCACAGTTAGGGAATTGTCAGGTGGTGGCAAACTCCTCTGCCACGGCTTGCCGTTCAGATGTACTTGCTGGGAGCTATAAAAAAATAGAAAGAAAAAATTAAAACATGTATTTCTACAGTGTATTTTTTTTCAATCTACTACAGAGTGGAAGTGTGGAGATTCCCATCACCCCAGACCTCAGTCTCCTGGATACAGAGGAACCCCAGACCCAAGATATGACCCCTGAAGCACCAGCTACCCTTGATACCTCTGCAGCACCAGCTCCTCCGCCGCACCCCCTGAAGAGAACCCCCTAAAAAAACAACAACGGCCAGGAGGGCGATGACCTCATCTTTGAGGAGATCAAGGCAAGACTTGCCCAGCCCCCCAACCACTACACAAGATTTGGGGAATTCTTGGCCTCTGCCATGCGCAATCTGCCACCTGGGCAAGCCGAGCAGATTAAATTTAGTCGCTCAAAGATGATTAACAAGGTCCATAAAGCGAAACTCCATGATAATGTCGTACTGTTCGACCGCCTTCCTCTCACTGCTGCTCCCACCCAAACCCATCCTATTCCGCCCACCCAAACCCATCCTATTCCGCCCTCCCAACTCCATCTCATTCCGCCCACTCAACCACAGCCTATTCCATCCACCCAACAACAGCCTACTCCTCCACCCACCTGCTCCTCATCCATATACTCTGCTATGCTGGAAGCAGAGGAGGACATGCCCCAGTTTGAAATTTTGTAGGCATCTTATAATTCCCAATAAATATGGTGCGGTACAGGTTATATTGTGTGTTGGGGTCACAATTTTTTGGGGAGAATACACGCATGCGGTAGGTGCATAATAATAGGGCCGGGCCCATTCATTCTGCACTTTACAGCATGTGTGAATTCTCCCAATCAAATCTGTGCCCAAAACACCATATAGCCCTCCATCTTAAAGTACCGCACCATATTTATTGGGAATTAGAACATTGTTAAGGGTCTTGTTTTAAAGTTATTAATTCCCAATAAATATGGTGCGGTACAGGCTATATGGTGTTTTGGGGGCAGATTTTTGGTGGAGGATACACGCATGCGGTAGGTGCATAATAATAGGGCTGGGCCCATTCATTCTGCACTTTACAGCATGTGTGTATTCTCCCAATCAAATCTGTGGCCAAAACATCCATATAGCCCTCCATTTTAGGAGTGAAAGTACCGCACCATATTTATTGGGAGTTCAAAGTAAAATAAACTGTTATTTAATCATTTAAATTATTTTATTACATTTGTATATATATATATATATATATATATATATCCAAATTGTGATGTCATGTTTAATATTTATATCTGCCATATTGGCAAATCATTGCATAGTTTTTGCACAGTTGTTTACACTAAAAAAAAAAAAATCTAAACAGGTGTGGTGTGTATTTTATTTACCTTTAAATACTGGTCCTGCAGCACCTTGACAATAGCCTTGCAGGTATCAGGGATTATCTGACCCAAAGCCTGGAGGGAGATGAGGGTCCGGAACTTTCTTATCCTCCAACGACCGCCCTGTAGCCAGGAACCTCAGAGTAGCAGTCAGCCTCTCCTCAGCAGTGATGGCCCTCCGCATCTTGGTGTCCTGCCTCTCGATGTAGGGAGTCACAAGGCCAAGCAACTCCTGGAAGGTATCATCATCCATTCGAAGGTAGGTGCGATAATCCTCAGGGTTATTATCCCTAATCTCGGTCAGGAGCGACATGTGAGAGAGAGTTCCCCTCTTCATCAGCCACTCCTTGCTCCAAACACACCTCACCCTCTTCCGTTTCAGATAGCCATAGGCTAACAGAAGTTGGTACCTGTAGGAATCCATGACATATTGCATGCAAAAAAAAAGCCACACATGTACCAAATCGTATGGAATTGTATGTAACCACTCCCGGGAAGCTCCTGGGAGAGTTCAAGGGAAATCGCCTCCGACTTCAGCCTCAGACATATCATTGTAGTGTATGGGGCCCTTAACTCTCTCTTCACATGGTATATCTGACCCCCCCGCCCTGCAGTGCACATGGTTTTGCCCAACTGCTAACAAATTTGCTGCTGCAATCAACTCTGAATTAGGCCCAATATTGTTTGAGGACAAGCAAGGATGGAAAAAGCTTGCAAACTGTGAAAAGATAAATGCGAGAACCAAACAAGGTGATGTGAAGCATCATTACCTTCGTGATCTAGTGGAGAAAGATGTGATTCTGCTTATATATTGTAAGGTGGAAAATGTGTTTGCAGATGTTTTGACAAAGCCAATCCCAAGACCGATGTTTAAGTACATTAGATGGAACTGGTTTGAAAAGACGTAGTTGAGTGTGGGAGGCAAGTGTTATTTTGACACTGCAAGCACTGTTCTCATCTGTGATTATTATATACGCAGATATCATCAGTGTTTAGCTACTATTAAAGTTAGATAAAAACAGAAAGGTGGGTAGGGGTAAACCGGACTGTTCTAGAAGAAGGTGCTTCCTTATTTCCTTCTCTTCATATTAAAAGCAGTATGTTAAGCATGTGTTTGTTCCTGTTTAAATTGAAATAAAGAGTTTATTTATTACTGGTTATTTATATAGCGCGCACATATTCCGCAGTGCTTAACAGATAATATTTGGCCATTCACATTACAGTACCTGCCCCAGTGGAGCTTACAATCTATGGGCCTAATTCAGACCTGCGTATGCAGTGCGAAAAGTTTTGCAAACACCGGTCAGCTAAATCTGTTTGCAACTCACTCACCATCTAATGTTTTTTTCCATTCTGTGCAGTCTGTGCGTAGCCCAGGACCTACTCCTACAGTGCGATACAAACAGGCTGTTAAAAATGCTTGGGAACGCCTGCGTTTTTTCCTGACACTCCCAGAAAATGGCCAGTTACCACCCCAAACGTTTGCTTCCTGTGAATCAACTTGCGTATGCCTAGCGAACAAAAAAGAAGCTGGATTCAGTTTGGCCTCGCGCGTGCGCACTATGATCCGTACGCATATGCAGTTGATTGATAATCGCCTGCCTTGCGAATTCACACAACAGCGATCAAGTCTGAATTAGGCCCTATATTCCCTACCACATGTACACGCACACACATTCACATTAGGGTTAATCTTGTTGGGAGCCAATTAACCTACTGTACCAGTATATTTTTTGGATTGTGGGAGGAAATCCACGTAAGCATGGGGAGAATATACAAACTCCACACAGTTGTAGCTAATGGTGGGAATCTAACTCATGACCTCAGTGCTATGAGGCAGTAATGCTAACCATGACACTGTCCATGCTGCAGAGCTCCTGCTGATTATACCTTCTGCTGTTCCTGTATTTACAAACATTTAACAACTTAAGACAAGTTAGCCTAACAACAGTTTCTAATGCACCAGCTGATATCACAAGTTCTAAAGCATACTGTAGATAGGAAGTTTGGGATGTCCACAAAACAATTATAAAGTGTATTCCAACATAATACACACAGAAATGTTAAAAAGCTAAACTATTGCAACTTGTAGACACTAGTTGCATTTGCATGGATTTAGAACATTTTAGTAAATACATAAAAGGGCAGTGTCGGACTGGGGCATGAAGGGCCCACTGGGAAATGCTGTGGTAGGGGCCCATGTTTAGGGGTGGGGTCAGTCTCCAGAGGGGGTGTGGCACGCCGCTACATTGGCTTGCCTAACCATCAGTGAGTGCATGGGCTGGGCCCCTCGACAAATATGGCAGGCTCAGAATATCTGAGGGACCATGCCACTGTTTTGGCAGTGGAACAGTATCTTCAAACATAGTCGCTGGTGAGTCCTTGGCATGCTCTTGCCTATTATCTATTCCACAGTTAACACCCAGAAACACTCATCAAAACTGCATGAATCTCTGTGTAGTTTCGATCTGTGCCCCCCCCCCCTCCTAATGTAACCATCAGGTGGCATGCACAGTGCGTCTCGGACCATGCACAGATTGAAAACATCGGAAGCTTGTTCCCGATGTTGTCATTACATCCGACTTAGAATCACCCCCTATCGGGTCTATTCGATTGTTGTCGGATACTCTAGTAAACGGAGAGGATCCGACAGTTCACTATTCAATTAGCGGCCAAATCCGACAGGTTCTGTCCGTTTCGGACCCTGCCAATCCGACTTTTTTTAAAGTATATTAAATTAAAGTCGGATCCATTCCAACATGTATTTGTCGGAATGGACCCGACAACCCCTATTCAATCCCATCTTAATTTGACTTTTTCAAGTCGAATTGAGATGGGACCCAGAGGTGGAGAGGAGGGCGAGCCGCGAGGAGACCAGCGGGGGGACAGCCGGCGGGCATACAGGGAAGATCAGCGCTACAGTAGCGCTGCAGCAGGATTTCACTCAGCCGCCCGACCTCACAGCAGCTTCCACCCGGCTCCAGCAGCGTGCTGAAGCCGGGTGGAAGCTGCCGTGAGGTCGGACGGCTGAGTAACATCCAGCTGCAGCGCTACTGTAGCGCTGATCTCCCTGTATGCTCGCCGGCTGTCCCCCCCGTCTCCCTGCGGCTCCCCCTCCTCTCCACCTCTGGGTCCACATCTCAGTCCGACATCTTTTTGATGTCGGACTGAGATGGTCGAAAAGGGGGCCAAAATCCCGTTTTCGACACAAGCACATGGATCGGCAGCTATTCCGCCGATCCACGTGCTTTTCGACAAGTCGAATTCATCAACTTGTCGAAAAATTTAGGGATATATTGAATAGGTCGCATCAGGATTCGACCTTAAAAAGTCGAAAACTGCAGTCTTTTTGACAGACGCCAGTTTTCGACTTCAATTGAATATACCCCATTGTCGGAAACGAGGCTAAAATTTGTCGGATTTGGCCATTAATCCGACAAAACACGTGGATCCGCGGCTAATCCGCCAATCCACGTGTTTTCCGACAAGTCGGAATTTCTGACTTGTTGGAAAAATGGCAGTTCAACTGACGTTTTTCCGACAAGTCAGGAATTCCAACTTGAATTGAATAGACCCTTATGTCTGCAATATATTTGTACATATGAAATATGTAGTGGATATTCTAGTTTGATGATGATGACGATGATCCCAGGTGAGTCTTCATTTTATATAAGAAATGTAACTGGATGGTTCATTTCCATATATATGTCGCTTGCATGACATGTCTATCTCTCTTGTCCCCGGGCATAAGCTAGGTTCCAGTGATAACATTTTTGACTAGAAGGCATTAAAATGGGTAGGCTCACTTAATAAACCAGTCCAAAACTCCTTATCTTCATAGGCAACTGGAAATTGTTCTACAAGGGCTCCGCAGGAGTGATATCCAATACAGCCCTGATGGAATCTATTGCCCGTGTCGGTTGTCAAAGACCAGGGACCGAATAGGAAAGGAGCCCAGGTGGAGACAAACTAGATAAAGTTAAAGGGGTGGGATGTGGGGTATTTATTAGACCATACACAGGAAACTGAGGCAGAGTTGGTAATTATTTTCCCGAGCCTGGAGTTGACATTGTCGTTGCACGGGACCTACTGTCGCGGCTCATTCATGCCAGGATACAGGTGTACCCTTCATTCATTGAAGTCCAGACAATATCAGCCCACACAGGAGTTTGGTTCCTGACGGCCGCTACACTGCACAGCTACATCACCGTACTGACGATCAAGCGCCGGGGCTCCGGTGCCTTTCTGACACAGCCGGTGGATTACCTAAGCGAGTCCGTATTGAAGCTGAGCCAGGAGACGCAACTCCGATAACACCATCTAGAGTGTGGCAACTTCGCACATACGGCCAGGGGAACATATCTGTGGCTCCAACAGTCCCGTGTCTACATCAGGTGAATCGGAGGGAGGCTCAGTCGGAGCTGCCCGTGGGAGGTAAGCACAGCCTTTTGTGGGTGAGAACGCAAGTACACCGTGTCACAGAGTACATCTAGCCATCTGGGTTTCACAGCCTGTGCACGGCTACATTCCACTCCAAACCCGACGGCTTTCTCAGACACCGTTCTCCCCTCCCCCGTGCGGGGGTAAAACGGCTGGCTATAGAAACATTACTCCGGGCTCTCCCTGCCAAAACACAGCCACAGCGAACTTTGTTCAGTGGACACAATTCATCCTTTCACCGTTACATGCACTTGAGTGCCCATCCATAATAATCCTTTACAAGGTAACCTTTTTGCAAACCAATAGATGCTTGCACGGAACAAGGACTGTCTGGGGACCTTTATACAACAAGTTAGTTGTTACCAGCATACAGACCTATATGGTGTATAAAAGAGTATTATTATTACCATCACTGCTCAATACATCATATTGTTTGTGGCCACATTGTTGCAATTATTTCATAATATCTGCTAATTAGTAACATATCAGGACACAGTGATTCTGTACCGTATACATTTTATGATTATTCATTTATAATTATTGCACTCCCGGGAGAATTGCTGTATTTTATATATTTTATAATAAATACATATATTTTGACTGTTGAGCGCAATTTGGTTTTTGTTTATTTTATGCTTTTTGGAGGGATTGGCATTCCCTCTCCAAATCGCTGCTGACAGTCATATACATCACTACTCACCGAGCGCACAGCTGTATTACCTTTGATGCCAGGCAAGTCGCACTGCATGGCATATTGAGGCAAGATATATGAGGACACATCTGTATATTGTTCTTGCTCCTATCATTTTTTCAGACTTTGTACAAGGTACTGTACCATATATATAGTACCCCTGTATTTGAGATGACCAGATGAAATTAAGCTTTAATGCACAAATTTTGTTTATCTAATTACATGAAAGTGATTGTAACAGGATACTTCCATAGCTATGTTTATTCCCATGTTGCTTTGTATTTTCTATATTAGAATAGCTGACACAAATATGCTACAGAACCAAAGGCCTGTTCACCAGGGCAGAACTTATTGTGAAATAAAAATAAGTTACTTCCACTTCAGCATGAAGGGGAGATTAATCAAACCTCGGAGAGCAAAAAAATGGACGGACATAAAGTACCAGCCATCCAGCACCTGTCATTTATCAAACATAGGGGGACATGTACTAAGTAGTGATAAAAGTGGAGAAGTGAGCCAGTGGAGAAATTGCTCATAGCAACCAATCAGCATTTACGTAACATTTTTAATTTGCATACTATAAAAGTATACAGAGCAGCTGATTGGTTGCCATGGGCAACTTCTCCACTTTATCACTGCTTAGTACATGCCCCCCATAGCCTGTAACATGGCAGTTTAGAGCTGATTGGCTGGGAAATTACTGTTTCTCTCCCCACTTTATCTATCTCCAAGTGTTGACATATCTCCCCTGAAGGCATGAAATACCTAAAGTCAAGAAGAGGTATACAAAGTGTGCACCTAGGGAAAGTCTGAAAACATGGACTTGTGCTGAGGCCTGATGACCACTAGTCATAATTATCCTACAACTATGTTAAAGAAGTTGAAGTTATCCAGCCCAAAATTAAGCAGTGCTTTATTTAGAATTTGTGCAGAACTAAAGTGGTTGAATACAATGTGTATTCTGTTTGCTGTGATGTGATTTTGTCTTTGCATTTCGGACTCATCTAAAGAAAGATTTAGTATAGCCGTCTATGATGCCACAAAGATCTGAGCACATGGGGATGATGTGAGATATATGAGCTGATATTTTATGTAGTGTAGATGGCAATTAACAACCTG
This sequence comes from Pseudophryne corroboree, assembly GCF_028390025.1. Classification (NCBI taxonomy): domain Eukaryota; kingdom Metazoa; phylum Chordata; class Amphibia; order Anura; family Myobatrachidae; genus Pseudophryne; species Pseudophryne corroboree. The sequence goes on along the minus strand of NC_086449.1, from coordinate 657,983,042 downwards.
TGTTTTTATTTGTTTTTCTCTACAAATAATTACAGTGCAATTGCCAAGACAGATGGCAGGTAAGGAAAAACTTCATTTTGACCTTGAGCATCAATGAATGTGATTTCAATTTTGCATCTCCAATTACTTAATCCCATGGGAAAACCCTGTATGACAAGTTTAGAGGTGTGACACAGAGGACGAAACACAGAAGCAGGAGACCAAATGCTAAGCATGCTCCCCTACTACCCATCATGAGATTATGTATGGAATTCATGCAATCCTTTATTGAAAGTTACATTGTGGCTCACAATTTCCAGCCACTGACACACTCCCATTAAGACCAGCAGGAAGAACTTTGCAGCAAATAAATCAAATAAAACAGTGATGGTTCCACTTTAATGACCACATTATTTTTGTTAATGCTACATTAATTTCTGATAAAACAGATAATTGCTTTGAGATTGTATGTTTATCGTTATAGCTTTAACTTTTACATGTCAATGCCTTTCACTTACCCCATAAAATCTGCTAATCACATTGTCATATTACAGTCTTCTCTTTATTGTGCATACAAATGACTAGGGGTATACTCACTAAAAGTTCATTTTAGTAAATTGTAAATCGCTGCAAAATGATATTAATGGATGTTGTGTTTCAGGGGCTGTAAAAAACAATTATTATCAAACTATATTTGTTAATATTGATTTTTAAGTGTTAGTAAATATGTGTTTTTGCTCCTGAAATACAACAACGAATTAGATCGATTGTCATTGGTTTAAAATCTGTAAAATCGACAGTTAGTAAATATACCCCTAGGAGTACTCATTACTTTCATGTTCTTAAACCCTATTCTACCATATAAATAATTAGAAACAAATAGGCAAACAAATAGTGTCCAGTAAGAGTCTAAAATCAGACAGAACTGTAAGGATGCAAAGAGTAAATTTTAGTACATCTTAATGTGCATTAACCCTTGTTTTCAATTTCAAACATCGGTGTCATTTTAGGCAATGCATATGTCAGGATATAATTAAATAATGCTACAACTGTCACAAGAGACTGAATTAAAGGTCATACTATATAGCAGACACATTCAGAGGACACAGACTATGTTCTATGTTCTATGTCCTATAAACCACACAGTGAAAAGATAGGAAGCAATTTTAAGAATATCATCTTACTCAGACTATTTTCACAATAACCAAAGTCCAGAGACCAATTTTACTGACCTATAGTTAAGGCACTCATGAACACATAATGAAGATGTATGACTTCATTATGTTTAGTCAGAGGGAACACTAAGCTCTAGCAGTCTCTGTCCGGTGACACTTGCCATACCATTACAGTGGCTGTTAGACCAGGAGCAAATAAGGTATACATCACAAACTGAAAATGTGCTTTGGTTAACTGGTTACAATGCACTGGAGAGGTTATGTGATATCTTATTACCTGCTCAGTGTTAAGCACAATAGGTCTGGTAATGTAAGCCGGAAAACCAGTTATGTCAGACTAAACAAAGCAAAATTAAATGAATTCACCTTAAAAGCACTCTGCGAAAAACAGATTATGTAATCTCCTTAATATAAAATCTGGTACAGCTTCTAATTGATAGGTTTTTCTTGTGTTTTGTGATGTATTTATGCAGTATTTATCTAGTAATTGCTAAATCAGATTACTTTGCTTGAATATGTGATCCATCTTGATTAAAACACTAGAGAAGTAAATGATTTAATAAAGCAACACAGAGGGGGATGGGCGCTATTTAATTACCTGATTGCCAATATATCCTGATTGGTTTACTGAAATGGTTGACAAGCAATCAATGGCCATCGATTTGCGCCATCTAGATGCACAGTGATTTTGTTTAGGAAAATGTTGTCAAATAAATAATCTCCAATTTTAGTAAGATAAACAAGTAGAAGAAAAAGCTCAATGCAGAACCAATTATTAAAATTGTTCTACTTACAAACTGACCATAATTCAGACCATGTGTATATAAGTATATTTTGTATAAGTAGTAGTTCTCCTATTCTCTCTGTTGAGGATGCTACATTTTCAGCATGAAATTTGAGCTCAGATACAGCAGATACGAGACCCAAAAATGCATTTATTTCCTTTTTAATTGAACAAAAATTCTCAAAGATGGGCAACTAAAATGATGCATGGTCTACACAACAAAATGTACCCGGAGAGACTACAAGATCTTAATATGTATAGTCTGGAGCAGAGAAGGGAAAGGGGTACATGAGACAAACTTTCAAATACATCAAGGGGTTTAACAAATTACATGAGGGAAACATTTTTCAAAGGAAAATAAGTACTAGAACATGAGGACATGTGCAGAAACTGTAAGGAGGTACTGTAGGTGGAACAATGACTTTACAGAAAGGGTAGTGGATAGGTGGACAGGCCTCTCATCAGAGGTGGTAGAGGCTAAGACCGTAGAGCAATTTAAAGATGCTTGGGATTAACGTAAGAATATTCTCACAAAGAACTAAGGATCAAATATGGATGAGTTTACATAAAGGTGAAACAGGGGTAGACTAGATGGGCCAAGTGGTTCTTATCTGCTGTCAAATTCTATTTTCTATGCAACCCAGTGCTTGACAAATTTGTATACAATCTAGGAGCCAAGATGAAAGTGTAGGACCCAGACCACCATTTAGCCTCCTCCTCTCTGCCCCCCCCCCAAAAAAAAAAAAATTACAAACTCCCTTTCCTCACCACCCACAGCCACATTACTGAGCAGCTTCCCCCACCAACCGGACAAACCAACCCCCACACAACTAAGGGGGTACCCCAGGCAAACCAGCCCTTCTTGGCCACATTGCTGTGCAGCTGCCCCCAGGCAAACAACAACAATTTCCCTATGGCCACATTAATAAGCAGCTAACCTCCCCCCCAAGCAACCAACCCCCACGGATACACAACTAATACTTCCGCAGTCACCCACCACTTCCCCGTGGCCACATTACTTCCCCCTCCAAAGCCGCAATCTCCGGCCACACATGGACCCTCTTACTGGAGAGCGGTATGCAGTAGTTTGGAGACAGCAGTCAGGGCAGGCTGGGACGGACAGACACAGCAGTCAGCGCAGGCTGGGACGGACAGGCACTCAGCACGTGTACTCCTGGTATGAAATGGCCACTGCAATACAGGCATAATCACAATTCTCCGCTGGTGCTGACGAGGACCTGCTCACCCCCTGCACAATCTGGTAGCCAGCCAGCAAAATCTAGGGGCCATGGCGAGTTGAGTTAAAACTACACACTGGGCAAACCCCCCCCCCCCCCCCCCCCCGATGAGATCACCCCATGCTAATCGTATAAATTTCAGATCTGAGTTTCTTCTAATGCATACAGTATATATTTCTAGAGCCTAATTTCTGAAACAATCCTTTACACAGCTTTCTAGTGAAAATATATTAAGTTGGATCACGTAGTGTATAGGGCTGTAGAGTCATCTGTGGGGCTTGGATAATACAATATGATGTTACGTGATATGCATGCCATTGCTTAGCAGCACCGGAGACTACAAAGCTGGAACGGGCACCCACTGGGTCCATCCAACAGACCTGGGTTTGGCTAATTAGTACCCCATCTCCCTCTTGTTGCTCCTACTCATGTAATACAATGATTCATAGTTAACTTTTACTAATCACACATAAATGAGAAAAATATTCACTAGTCTCATTACAAAACAGTTTTGGCTCATTAATATGTTACATGTTTTTGTGGTACATACTGCCTGAGCTGCATTCAGCAGGAATCATATCACATGGAACATGGATCAATAGAAGGTATAACGTTTACACTGAATTTTAGGTAGATGCACCAGCACTAGTATACTTCTCCAAAGGAATGAATAACCATTCATGGTGTATACTGCATCCTACAATTAGCTGATCTTACTTAAGACACAAACTAAGCAGCCATAGGTGTATTGGTATGATCACTTTTATCAAAATAATAATAATAATAATAATAATAATAATAATAACAATACCATTTACTACGCTCTTCTAAAGCTAGAAATCTCGAAATCTCAGAAAGATCCTAATACAGGTTGAGTATCCCTTATCCAAAATGCTTGGGACCAGAAGTATTTTGGATATCGGATTTGTCTGTATTTTGGAATAATTGCATACCATAACGAGATATCATTATGTCTAAGCACAGAATGCATTTATGTTTCATATACACCTTATACACACAGCCTGAAGGTCGTTTTAGCCAATATTTTTAATAACTTTGTGTATTAAACAAAGTGTGTGTACATTCACACAATTAATTTATGTTTCATATACACCTTATACACACAGCCTGAAGGTCATTTAATACAATATTTTGAATAACTTTGTGTATTAAACAAAGTTTGTGTACATTAAGCCATCAGAAAACAAAGGTTTCACTATCTCAGTCTTACTCAAAAAGTTCTGTATTTCGGAATATTCCGTATTTCGGAATATTTGGATATGGGATACTCATCCTGTATTACGTGACTTCTTTCCTTAATACAGGAAAAGCATTTAACCCTTTGGAAACGAAATACCAAATAAAGACGTATCTTGCTGCATTGAGATGAAAACATTCTAAGAAATACTACATAAACTCATGCAGACTTGCAAATATCTAGGCACAAAATAGAGGATTACAGGGAAAGAACACATTTAATACATAAATATTTTTTTCACATCAGCCAGATAGATAGATAGATAGATAGATAGATAGATAGATAGATAGATAGATAAATAAATAAATAAATACATATTTGTGCATGTATTATTAAGCATCTATCAATCACAGTGTAAGAAGCAATGCATATATAACCTCACCTTTGCCTCCAGATGGCATTGTTGCAACATCATCACTGCCTGTTCTTATTCCATTGTTAAAGGTATGTCCGTCTGCCGGCTGGAGCTGCCAGTTCAGGCCAAGGAGATGCATTGCTGCAGGAGAGACAAGGTGATGAGAAGTGAGTATAAAATGCATATTTTACTGGCTCTGTCACTAGCAGCTTGCACCCCCAGCTCTTAAACAGCTGTGACTGGGACAGTGCAGCATTCTCCAAGACACAGTACAATACATATATACTTTAAGACTTTTTCGATCGTCTGCCTTATTTTATATTTAGAATACACAGAAAAACAGAATAAAAAACCCCCCTGAGAAACAGAGAAAAAATAGAAACCACTCGGTAACGCTACTTCAGTACTTTCTGACCTCTGTCATCACAATCCACTAGCAGGTCAGATTTCTAGTATATCTCTGTACGGGTGTTCTGCTGACCGCCGGTCACATGACTACATCCCCTCTGTACAGCAGCTGAATCATTTGCTAGACAGTTAAAATACAGAGATGTTTAGGTAACACGCTTCAATGTGCTAAACACTGTTCAATCACTAATTAAGGGGCCTATTTATTAAAAAGTGACAACAGGTAGTTTTATGTTAACGCTTAATGATGTCCCTAGCACAAGGGGAAATAATTATCTTAATTGCCTTACAGGTAAAAAGGGGGAACTAGAAATCCTTGCAGCAAGCAAATAGTATGATATTATAGGCATTACTGAAACTTGGTGGGACGAATCTCATGATTGGACAGTCAATCTAGAGGGTTATACGCTGTTCAGGAGAGACAGATTAAATAAACGGGGTGGAGGGGTATGTCTTTACGTAAAGCCCTTTTTAAAACCTGATATACGGGAAGATATTCAGGAGGGGACTGTAGACACTGTTGAGACGTTATGGGTAGAAATTGCAAGCGGGGGTAAAGGAATAAAAAAGTTAGTATTGGGGTTATGCTACAGGCCGCCTGGTATTAATGTGTCTGATGAGGAATTGTTATTGAAGCAAATTGAAAGAGCAGCAGGAGTAGGAGACATAGTAGTGATGGGAGATTTTAACTATCCAGAGATAAATTGGAAAAACGATTCATGTGATACTGCTAGGGGTAATATGTTTTTAAACACACTAAATGATAACTACTTAGTTCAATTAATCGAGGAACCAACTAGGTACAATGCAATCTTAGACCTGGTATTAACAAACAATGGGGAATTGATATCAAATATTATAGTAGGGGAGCCCATAGGAAACAGCGACCACAATATGGTCACATTCAATATCAGTTTTCATAAGCAGTCCTATACTGGATCAACTAGGACTCTAAACTTTAGCAAAGCCAACTTTGACATAATGAGGGAAGCTTTAAGGGACATTGAATGGGAAATTTTGTTACAAGGAAAAAATACTACGGAGAAATGGGATGTATTAAAATCACTTCTAGTTAAAAATACTTGCAAATTTATTCCCACGAGCAGCAAAAAAAAGGAATAAAAATCCCAAACCAATGTGGCTTAACAAAAAGATAAAGGAACTAATGGGCAAAAAAAGGCGAGCATTCAAAAAATACAAATCTGACAGGAATGCGGAGTAATTTCAGCACTATAAGGATTGTAACAAAATATGCAAAAAAGAAATGAGCGGCTAAAGTAGAAACTGAAAAACTAGTAGCAAAGGAAAGCAAAGCGAATCCCCCACAAAAATTTAAATACAGCAACAGCAAGAGATTAAAGAAGGAGAGTCTAGGCCCTTTAAAAGACAAGTTGGGAGTCTTAATCAAACATGATAATGACATAGCGGACAAACTAAATTAGTTTTTTTCAACGGTATTTACAAGAGAGGACCAAATGCTGGGACTAACACACAATCTCAACAAAGATAATGTCCCAAGGCTAAGTGCTTATTTAAGTGAGGAGGTAGTCTGTGACCGATTAAAAAATGTAAAGATTAATAAGTCACCTGGTCCCAATGGAATTCACCCAAGGGTTCTTATGGAGCTTCACTCTGAACTAGCAAGACCGCTATTTTTGATCTTCAAAGATTCAGTTATATCAGGTATGGTTCCCAAAGACTGGTGTATAGTGGAAGTAGTGCCAATATTCAAAAAGGGAAGTAAAGCTGAACAGGGTAATTATAGACCAGTTAGTCTTACATCTATCGTGGGTAAAGTATTGGAAGGTATTCTAAGGGATAGTATACAGAAGTTCCTTGAAGCCAATATGTCATTAAAAGGAATCAACATGGATTTGTGAAGGACAGATCATGTCAAACCAACTTACTTGGCTTTTATGAAACAGTAAGTGCGAACCTTGATCATGGTAAGGAGGTGGATGTAATCTTTTTAGACTTTGCCAAAGCCTTCGACACAGTACCACACATGCGACTTATCTATAAGCTACAAGAAATAGGGCCAGGGAGCACAATATGCACTTGGGTCAGAAATTGGTTAGATAATAGGGAGCAGCGTTTTCAAATTGGACTGATGTGCTAAGTGGTGTGCCACAAGGGTCTTTACTTGGACCACTATTGTTCAACATTTTAACATTTTCATTAACGACCTAACAGTAGGTCTAGAGAGCATGGTGTCAATTTTTGCAGACGATACCAAATTGTGTAAGGTTATAAATATGGAGGGGGATGCTGAGTCTCTTCAGAATGACTTAGTTAAACTAGAAACATGGGCAGCTAAATGGAGAATGAGCTTCAATACAGACAAGTGTAAGGTAATGCACTGTGGTAGCAAGAACAAAAATAACACCTACATACAAAATGGGGTAATATTAGGGGATTCTGTACTGGAAAAAGACTTAGGTGTTCACGGAGATAGCAAACTAAGCAGCAGTACACAAAGTAGGATTGCAGCTAAGAAGGCTAATAAGATAAAAGCATGCATAAAACGGGGAATTGATGCAAGGGACAAGAGTGTTATACTCCCATTATATAAATCACTAGTGAAGCCACATCTTGAATACTGTGTACAATTTTGGGCACCATACTACAAAAAGGATATCCTGTAGCTAGAAAAGGTTCAGAGGCGGGCGACCAAACTAATTAAGGGCATGGAGACGCTAGAATACGAGGAAAGACTTGCAAGGCTTGGCATGTTTACACTGGGAAAGAGGAGACTAAGGGGATATGATCAACATCTACAAATATATAAGGGGACAATACAAAGAGCTTGCACTGTTTTTTGTAAGATCAGCACAGAGGACACGGGGACACTCGCTTAGGTTAGAGGAGAGGAGATTCTGCACAAAGCGGCGAAAAAGGTTTTTTCACAGTAAGGGCAATACGTGTTTGGAATTCCCTGCCTGATAAAGTAGTAATGGCGGACTCAGTCAACACCTTTAAGAATGGGTTAGATAAATTCCTAATTGATAAGGATATCCAGGGTTATGGAGCGTCGTCACGCTCTATAGTTATTAAAAAAAGAGGAATAAAACACAACGGCTGACATCAGCATCAGACAAAATTTAGTCCAAAAATAATCATGCATAGGAAACCACAAATAGGTTGAACTTGATGGACAGATTGTCTTTTTTCAACCTTAGATACTAAGTTACTATGTTATCACAGTAATAGACAATCCTGTCACCATGAAAATATTGTAGCTGAATGACACAGAGTAGAGTAATTTTAATATGCCACTATCCAGTGACCCCAATATGCTGGGGTTAATAAATAGAAATCACCCACACAATATTATAACTGGCACATATGGCAAGACTGCCATAAGAAATTGTGGGGCCCAGCTCTGACAAAATAGTCAGGGCCTCCCAACCCCCTATCCCTGCAACCTTTCTTTTATACTTCTGCACAGTGTAATTACATCACGCAGTGTGATTATGGTTGATAATATTGCACCCAGATCACATGATGCTACTATTGATAAATTGACCCCTAGGGAAAAACAAAAGAAATTAAACTTGAGGGCGCTAGGCCACTGCCTGCACAGCTGCTGCTTACAGTGAACACCAACCCCAAACAGAGCAAGTACATTTACAATGGAAGCAGCGCTCGTGCCAGGCAAATCAAATGTACCAAACTCCAGCAAATGATATAAAAAAAATGATAATATATGTATTTGTACATACATTAAGAAGACGGGAAGTAACAACAAAATAAGCTGATACCAAACGTAGTGCACATAGCTCTATGTAACAAATATTAGCATAAGATTAATGTAACGCTCTCAAAAACAGATGGGACAATTATATCATTGACTAATATAGACAAATGGATAGTCAGTACACAATCATATACACATGTGGGTAAATTACATTTACCTAAGAGTGCCGACCATGGGATTACTGGTTAATTTGTGCCCGTATCATAAAAGAGCAGCATGCAATTAGTAGTGCCACAATTGTAAACAAAAAATGTAAAAAAGCACCTGTGAAAAGGGGAACTCTAATCGGAGTGATGGCTGAAGGACCAAGGGCTGTGGAATTAGATGCACATAGGATCTATGCTCTCCACTCCTCCTTCCTTGCCACTACTATTACCTGTTGGAGCCTGCTCAGTTCCGGGCTCTCCTCTACATGACCACTGGTGCTTCCCGACTAGCAGCCGGATGCTTGTTTGCCAGCTATCCATCCATCTCCCTTGCTGAAGTGACACTGTCTGTCAGTCGGACCCGGCACTGTTACACAGCTGTCCTCTGGCTCCTGCCAGTTATGTCAGGGGGCTGCTTAGTGTTTAAGGTTTGAACTGAAGTTTGAAATGATGAGTCCCTCTCCTTCCACAGAAGTGAGAGTGCCGCTACTGGGCCCCTGCTGTACTGTTTGCTCACTGGTCATAGCAGCTGCACTGTGAGGTGGCGACTGCTCCTCTGTTCGGCTGCTCCGTTAGAATGATCCCTAGGGCTGGTTACAGTCTATGAACAGGAAACAGCCATGTAGACTGACAGCGCTGTTGACATTTCAAGTTGGTTGATGCTAGATCCAAGTGGGCTAAAGGACTTCTGACTTCAGGGGTAAGAGCAAGGCCAGTGGGCTAGTACTTTCACTATCCACGTCAACAACTACTCCACATAGAGGGACATTTACTAAGCAGTGATAAGAGCAGAGAAGTGAGCCAGTGGAGAAGTTGCCCATGGCAACTAATCAGCACTGAAGTAACATCTATAATTTGCATACTATAAAATAAAACAGAGCTGCTGATTGGTTGATGGGGAAATTTCTCCACTGGATCACTTCTCCACTCTTATCACTGCTTACTATATGTCCCCCTAAGTAACCCGGTGGCGAACGAAGCAAGCCACCAAGCCCGAGGAGTGGCAAGCGGAGCAAATCCATGTCCTGATATTGCCCCCCCTCCCCGGTGATGTCAGCAGTCCTTAGCCAACTTGGGTTTAGTCATGCTCACTGATGCAGTCACTCTTGATTGGCTGCACAGGCAGCGAGCTCCAGTCCACAAGCTCCGATTCACTCGTGGCCAATGCTGAATTCAAATTGCCTCCAGCTCTGTCAGACTCCATTGCTGCTGCTTCTTCGCCAGCTGTAACCAGCTCCAGGGCCCAGCATTAATCCACACCGCTACCACCCGGGCCCCCTCAGTGTCTGGGCCTAGGTCACCAGTCACGGCAGCCGTCCTGATGGATTGCGTAGTAATGGATTGCGATCTCATATGCAGTTACATTGGCTCCTGAGTCTTAGTTCCAGTGGCTATGCTGGGCGCCCATAGGATTATATAGAAGGTTGATGATTGACCGATTTGCGCCCGATAGTTGCGTCGGTGTATGCAAGCGACAGCTCAGAGATTGCCTCAGTGGGTGCCTCAGTACAAATCCCAGCAGATGAGGCATTTGTATACTTTTGAACAGCCGTTACATACAAATTCACATCTGTTTACGTACATCTCTGAATCAGGCGCTAAGTTACAAGAGTAAATTACAGAAAACAATGTGTAATTACGGTATATATGTTTCTACATATGTGCAAAATAATATTTAAGCTTGTCTAAGTATGAAAATAAAACCAGTGATTCTCGGGGAAACATTTTTACTGATATGACAGAGATTGAAGAACCATAAACACTACAGACTGCAATTACACCTATTTCATAAATCTCTGGTACACAATGACATTGGGAATGTATGATGCTGTTCGCAGTTCAGCAGCCTAATATCATGACAGAAAAGCCTTGGAATAATTGTATTGTTACAGAGCAGTTCCCAGCCCTCCAGCATAACGCCTCCTGCGACATATGTAGGTCAGGGCAGACATGTGTAGACACGCAGGAAGGACTAGGAAGCTGATAGCATTTTTCAAATATCTGAAAATGAAAACTAAATGTGAGTTCTTTGTGGGAATTAAAGTTGCTAATTAATTAATTAGTCAGTAAATTTAGTAAAGGAATCATTATTACATTTTAAATCACAGGGGTTATTAAAATTAAATGGTGTTGCGTTATGGTACACCTCATCTGGGGCTATACAGAACAATGAAAGTTGTGGTAACATTTGGAACTTGCTATACCATGGATGTAGTCTCGCAAAAAACTGGGATATTTAACAATTTATGCTGAAAAAGGTCAAAAAAAGTGTTTATATAAAAATACACTTTGTCTTTGTTTTTCAGAATTTTGCATGTGAATATAAGTGTAACTTGTACATTATCTTCAGCATTTTAGGGGTTGCATACTAAATGCTTACAACCCTTCCACATGTACTTCTGATTTGGCATATATGATGTGGCCGCGGCGTGGGCCTAATATGACATGTCCAGAGCCTCTTTCAGAGGCAGCGCTGCTGTCAGTGTGCAGTGAGCAGCACAGTGTGTGTACTCACATAAATCATCTTTCCATTAGGTAGCTCACTTTGCTTACAGTGATGAGTGGTGCGCTCAGAAACTTCCATCGAGGGTCCTCTTCCTTTTCCCCCAGCTAATTTGTTCTATGGACACCTTTGAGGAACTATGCCGGAAAGTGAAGATGAAGTCCTGAACACAATTAACGCACAAAACGCCTTGAGGCTGACCTCCTGTTGGATTCTTCCAATTATATTGCTGTATCAGTCCTGATGTTTGCTATTTCTACTCCACATATTGGGGGTAATTCCGAGTTGATCGCAGCATCAAGTTTGTTAGCAGTTGGGCAAAACCATGTGCACTGCAGGGGAGGCAGATATAACATTTGCAGAGAGAGTTAGATTTGGGTGGGGTGTGTTCAATCTGCAATCTAATTTGCAGTGTAAAAATAAACCAGCCACTATTTACCCAGCACAGAAACAAATTAACCCACCCAAATCTCACTCTCTCTGCAAATGTTATATCTGTCCCCTTGCAGTGCACATGGTTTTACCAAACTGCTAACAAATTTGATTCTGCGATCAACTCGGAATTACCCCCTTTGTTGTATCCCAGAGACTATGAAAACCTAGGATTGGCTTGATCCTCCTTCTATGAGGTTAAAAAGGCTCATATAGGCAAAACAAGAGATTTTCTTATACACAGTACATTGGCACTTGAGATTTTTTCTTTGGATCACATTTCATCGATAGAGCTGGATTAGGGCTTTGGGGGGCCTGGGGTACTAGCGACAGGGGGGCCCTAAAGGTGTGTACACATGGTGAGATTCAGGATAAACCCCAATTCTCACTCTGCGATAGGGACTAGGTCGGTATCGCAAGCATAGATGACTGTGCTTGCGATACTGACTATGTACGATTTTGGCTAAGTGTCAATTTTGACTATCTTTTCTACGAGATAGTCAAAGTTGACTTGCCTGCACAGTCTATCTAGGTTTGCGATACCGACCTCGTGGAACCGCGCACCGGTATCGCACTATATAGTCAAAATCGTAAGAAAAAATCTTACCGTGTGTACACACCTTAAGATCTAATACATATATATATAGACCTAGAACCTAAACTTTAAATATAGCCACATTTACTTTCTTTGGACAGCTGTCACTCAGCTGCCCTGCGTGCAGCGCCGGCGTTTGGCGGTGGGGAGCTGAGACAGGCAGCGGGGAGCCAGGATAGCTAGTGTTGCGGGGAGCTAAGCGGGGCCAGTGAAAAATGACAGCCAGGCAGCGGGGAACTCAGCGGCTCCAGTGTTGCGGCATGCGGTGCCGGCGTTTGGCAGTGTGAAACCTGGAGCTGTGGGGCCTTCACTCAGATACACTGCTTGCAGCACCGGCGTAGTGCAGCTGGGAGCCAGGAGCGCAGCAACGCTGTGGCGGGTGGCAGGGGGCCCTTTTAAAAAGGTGGGCCCAGGGTTCTTACCGCCAGGGCACCCTCCTTAATCCGGCTCTGCTAAGAGGGAGGTACTTGTTTTCTCTAATTTTCATATACTGTGCAAAAGGTTTAGGCAGGTGTGAATGCTTTCAAAAATACAAGTGTTAATAGTTTATTTTTCTCAATGAACAAAATGCAAACTGAATGAATAGAAGAGAAATTTACATCAAATCAATATTTGGTGTGACCACCCTTTGCCTTCAAAACAACATCATTTCTTCTAGGTACACTTTCACACAGCTTTTGAAGGAACTCGACAGGGAAGTTGTTCCAAACAACTGGAGAATTAACCACAGATCTTCTGTGGATGTAGGTTTACTCAAATCCTGCTGTCTCTTCATGTAATCCCATACAGACTTAATGATGTTCAGATCATCGCTTCCAGGACTCCTTGTTCTTATTTACGCTGAAGATAGTTCTTACGGACATTGGCTGTATGTTTGGAGTCGCTGACTTGCTGCAGAATAAATTTGCAATCAGTCAGACGCCTCCTTGATGGTATTGCGTGATGGATAAGTACCTGCCTGTATTTCTCAGTTTTGAAGCACAAATAAATGGCCAACATTGAAGACCATAGACACAGTATTTTTCCCCACCTGCCTAAAATGTTTGCTCAGTACTGTGTATATAGTGAGGACATGGGGGAAATAGCTGAGTAGAGGGGAGTATTGGTGCAGAGTCTAGGTGATTAATCAGGATGCAAAGACAACTATTTTTGTAAATAAATAAGATATTTCTTTACTGTCAGCATTCAACATAAACAGAAAATAACAGAACAGCCTAGTCCCTGTGTAGGGCACTACCTCACTGTTTCACTCCTCACTATGCTTAGGCAGCTAATTTACAAATAAAAAGACTCTCACATAGAGTTACAAAGTCGCACAGTCTTGCCTGCTTTATTGCAGGAACACATAGTCTACGGCCTTGCTTGGCTCGCTGCCACAGCTCCACTGATTCATGGTCACAGTTTGGTGGTCTTCCCTGGCCCCCAGGGGCTTTAAAGCACACACTGGTCTCTGACTGCAATCCTACTGCTAGAACCCCAACTGGGTTCTGTCTCCACAGGGCAATAGCCTCCTCGGGCTGTAACAGTCTCACACAGACTGCTTGCACTCTCCAGCTGCAACCACTTGGAGTGCTTCCCCCAGCCTGTTATTACCTGTGTGGGCGGATCTCTCCAGCACAACACTGAATACATGTGTCAGTAATTGATCTTCGCACCGCCACAATATATTATATATATTGCACACACGAGTAGATAAATATGTTTTTGTGGATCAGGTACAGTAGTGAGGTCTAAGAATTTCCTGCATCCTCCTCGGTCCAGTCAATGTCACGTGCACAATTTGCTCACTCCGCAATGATTGGCACTTAGTCATGCAAATTCATTTGGCATTCCATAAATAAACAGATGCACAGTCTGCAAATACAGTTCCGTGACATCACAAAATCACTGGTGGACCCCTCGCACTGCCGTTGATTTGTAAATGACCCCCACTATGCTGAAATCATATGAAGTGTTAGTGATATTTAGGTTTTCCAATATTTTTATTAGCTGCTTCCTGAAAACAAATGTATGTATTTTTCCATTTGTAAAAGTCAGTACCACTTGCTACGCGGTCTGCAGCCAAGTCAGACACTTACAATATCCGAAGTACAAACATTGAATGCAATTAGCAAATTAATTGGGGCAATTTGCATGTGTATCTCTTTGCCGACAATTTGCCATGATTGTACAGGCTTGGCGCATTAGATCTGCAGATGGGTACCTGTGACAGCCGCAATGATGATAACAGTTAATGTCTTCATGTATTAACCATTTTAAAGCATGTTAGCCATGATATACGCTCACACTGTGAGAAGTGGTTTCTTTACATTGATTTCCTATCTGCTCTAATATGCTCAAGATAAGCTAACTTGTCCATTTCTTTGTACATTGTTTCCTGCCTATTCACAACAGGCACTAATTATTATTATTGAATTCTAATTCTAATAAAAATTTCCCTTTTTGTAAATGATGTAGGTTCAATTCATGCTATAAAAAAATAAATCTGCTGTACCCCATACCCTTCAGTCATTTTCACAGGCAAATGTGCATTTGCTGCTTACAGTATTTTAACTCATGGCAAATAGAAGTTATAGAACTATAACAGTGTCACAGCTATAACAGTATTACAAATATAACAGTATAATAATAACTATAATAGGGTTTGTAAAATACCAACGCCGGCATCCAGAAAAAAGAAATCCCGACAGGGTCGGTTTACTATGCTAACCCCTTACTCCCTAAACCTAACCCCCCTGCCCCGCAGCCCAGCCTAGCCCTAGCCCCCCCCCCCCCCCCCCCACACACACCTCCCCCTGCCTGGCAGCCTAGCTGCAGCCTAGCCCTAGCCCCCCACCCTTAGTGCCTAAACCTAACCTCCCCCCAGTGGTGTCTAACCCTAGCCCTCCTGTCCACAGCCTAATCCTAACCTCCCACCCCCTACAGCCTAACCCTAACTCTCCTGGGGTTGGCAAAACCTACCGACTAGTCCAAGCTCAGTGGCTATGCTTACACTGGTCGGGATCCTGGCTGTCAAGTTCCGGCGTCGGTATCCTGACCCTTTCAGGATTCTGATGTTGGGATTGTGATGGGTGCCGAAATTCCAGCATCGGTATTTTGACAGCCAGGATTCCGACAGCCTGGATCTTAATCGCATCCCCTATAACAGTATAACAATTATAACACTATATATAATGCACATTTCTGAACCACTTTGTTTGGTCCCAGTTCACCAAGCATGCAGAGATACTGGGGGCTATTCAGCTTTGTTAGGAAATCACAAAAGTTAGCAATTGGGTAAAACTATGTTACACTGCAAGTGGGTCAGATATAACATGTGCAGAGAGATTTAGATTTGGGTGGGTTATATTGTTTCTGTGCATAGTAAATACTGGCTGCTTAATTTCTACATTGCAATTTAGATTTCAATTTGAACACACCCCACCCAAATCTAACTCTCTCTGCACATGTTATATCTGCCCAACCTGCGGTTCAACATGGTTCTGCCCGATTGCTAACTTTTTTTGGTTTGCCAACAAACCTGAATAACCCTCACTGTATAATAGGCTTTGGGTTGTTTCTCTTCTACAATTCGTTCTTGCCCAATCTCTCATAATGACATAATGAATTCTGTTAAGTCTTTGCCATTTATTTCACAGGAGAGAAGACCACCATGAGATGATTCACTGCAAATCACATCATCATAACCAAACCACATCATCATATAACCTCTATATGATGACATGTCACCATTGTCCCACCACTGCTGCATCCAGGGCCGGCGACAGGGGGGGTCAAAGGGGACAACTGTACCGGGCCCCAAGGGTCAGAGGGGCCCCAAGGATATGCCACTTAATGACCGTCAGGGATGTGAGCCGTCTTGTCCAAATAGGGCAGCGAGCTGTAGGTGGTGTGGGCGCAGCCTCAGAGTAAACAGGAGGGCGGGGGTAGCAAGTCTGCGCTGTATAGGACTGAGACAGTTGGCCATGTGGAGAGTGCCAGGGCTCCCTAAGGGCTCAGTACAAAAGTACAAAATGAAAAAGGGGGTGTGCTCTCTACAATGGAGCCTCAGAGTGACAGGAGCCTCTTACACACAGTCATTATGCGGCACAAGTGTGCACCTGCTATTCCGGGTCCCTATCTGTTGCAAGCAGTTATGGGACATGGCAGCAGCTCCGCTGGGCAGGATTCCTGTGCCCTGTGCTGGCCTCTTCTGGTGGGGTGTGAGGGCCGCATGGTACCTGCTGTGTGGTGTGCGGGTCTGGATAGTGGAAAGTGCAGCGCAGGTGAACCTCTCCCCGGGGTAAGAGTGGATTGGTGAGGGTATATATTGCTTTGGCATAGGGTAGGGGAGCTGGGAATGCAGCATGTAGTCATTGGGGACAGACAGACTGAGGGAACCACAGCTGGGTTGGACACATGTCCCCAGCATGGACGTTATTTGTGAGAATATTCCAATATGCCATATGCTGACTTTGCACTAGTCGTGTCTTGGATGACATTAAATAACTTTATGCTATGAATGGAGTGCTGGTCTTGTCTGCAGCATAGCCCCTGCTGGAGCCTCTGTGTGTGGATATATATATATATATATATATATATAAAATTAGATGGGGCCCCACAGATATCACTGTACGGGGCCCCGAGATTTCTGTTGCCGGCCCTGGCTGCATCTTGATGCATCACCATGATGTGATGAATTCGGTATTACGCATTAAATGTTGGAAGTCTATTTATGGACATATTTTGTGGTTAAATGTGCTATGTCCAATTCTTAAGTCAGTTTTTAGTGGATAAAGGTTTTTTTTTTTGTCAGTTTTTTCTAAACAAAACATAACACCTTCATCCACTTGCCTCCTCAGCTGAGAATTCCAGTTACTTTAAGAGGTTTATTAATTGCACTTTGAATCTAAGAAAAACAAACTGTTTAATATTATTCGACATAAAATGTCTGATGTTTCTGTTATTAATATTTATTTGGTAACTCAGTATTAATGTATGTATTTGCAAGAAGACGAGAACATCTGACTGCATAAATAATTGGTAACAACTCTGTGTTCATATTATTAGAAATGCAAATATCTGCAGTCACTAAGTTTGTCAGCTGTTTTGAAAGTGCTGACAATGTAACTTACCTTCATATTGCCATGTGCACAGGAGACAAATTTTGTGCCATTGAACAGGCTTTGTAATGAGGATATAGACGTGAATATTAGATTGTATTGGAAACTAAAACAGAACATACATTTATTAGTCCATTACGTCCCATTGCTGTGTAAAATATTGATTTTATGTTCATACTTGCATGCTTTATAATTGCTAATTTACATCTATGCAATTACAAAGATATATTGGCTACATTAAAATGTATTAGTTTTATTTTCTGTTGCACAGTTTTACCCCTGAGTGCCAAAGTCATTAAACTGTAAATTTACCTTTGAACAGACATCTCCCCAAAATCAGAATGCTTCCCATAAAAAAAGTCAGAAAAACTTTAATCTAAATGAAGAAATTTAGATAAGCTGTTATACAAAGAACATACTGTAGATGCAATGTTGATTTCTTTTTTTTTCTTGTGATTGAAAATGAGGGAAATGGATTGGTTTTTGCTTTGCTTTTCTCTGTTGTTGAGGTATCAATGAAACCCATTGGAGATAATCACTCCCATGCTTATACATAAGGGATCCTATTTATCAAGTATTGGGCAGTTGTTTCATGGTAATGCCATCTGGGGATGTGAATGTGATACATTATTTTTGTTTATATATATTTTTGAAAGCTAAATAATTATATAAGCTGTGCTTTGTGTCTGTTTATGTGTGCCGTTGTAAAGGTGTGTACACATGGTGAGATTCGGGCTAACCCCGATTCTCACTATGCGATAGGAGCTAGGTCTGTATCGCAAAGCTAGGTGACTGTGCTTGCGATACTGACTATGTACGATTTTGGCTAAGTGTCAATTTTGTCTATACTTTTATACTAGATAGTCAAAATTGACTTGCCTGCACAGTCTATCGTTTCTTGCGATGCCGACTTGGCGGGACCGCGCATCGGGATCGAATCGGGATCGCAAGGTGACTTTCACCTTGCGATCTGCACTAACTTTTCTTGCGATTTTGACTATATAGTCAAAATCGGAAGAAAAAATCTTACCATGTGTACACACCTTTATACTTTCACTTTATTTATTTTGATAGTGGAATTATAAGCACAAATCTATACTTTCAGTTCCATCTGATATGTGCAAATCAGAAAACCAACTCAACACGTGGCCAACAACCTACAGATGTGTCCTCATAGAATGTGGCTTCAGTCGTGCCAAACAGCCCTTCTTGGGGTGCCAGGTCTCGTGTGGTGCTGTTAAGCCTAGTGTCTTTTTTCCTCAAATGTGCATCTTAGTCACACTAAGTTATAATGCAACTGGAAGCGACAAAACTACATTGCTATATGTGACACTTGCACATCTGTATGAGAATGAGTCTGAATCTGTGTACTAAGTGCTACAGTGCAGCAGCTGCAACAGTTTCCAATGCAAAGTTCCCTGTTGTACTTCATCTCTGTCTTAGTATATGTTTAATACCAATTCTTGTGCGGTTAAAGTCATAGCACAGCATCTATAAGTACACTGTGAGTGGTGTTTGACTGCATCTGTGATGCAAATAAGACATAAAATCTAAATAAAAAGTCTCTACAATGGATCTCTCTCAGTGTCTCAATAGTGACTGGCCCAAGCTTAATTCTTTTGGTAAGCGAATATAGATTTTGTCACTCATCCCATACTTTACAAAGGTATAGCCTGTGGCTTTTCGGCAAAAAAGTGGTGTAGTCTCACAAGGAAGGGTTGTGGTCAAACAATAGTACCCCAATTCAAATTACGCCACACAGTTTCACAATCACAATGCCCACATAATGCTTACAGTAATGCTGCTTACAAATTTAATGCCAACAGTAGTTGTGCCTTTTACACATAATGCCCACAGTAATGCCGCTTACACATAATGCCCACAGTAGTAGCGCCCTTTACAGAGAATGCCCGCAGTAATAGTGACCCTTGCACATAATGACCACAGTAGTAGTGCCCCTTGCACAATGCTGACAGCAGTTGTGCCCCTTACACGATGCGCACAGTGGTAATGCTCCTTACACATTATTCCCACAGTATAGATACAGCACTATAATTACCTGAAGCTCCGTTCCTGCACCCGCCACTGTCCAGCAGCTCCTCACACTTGGCACTGAGGGGTAAATGTATGAAGCAGTTATAAGAGTGGAGAAGTGAGCCAGTGGAGAAGTTGTCCATTGCAACCAATTAGCATTGAAGTAACATTTATAATTTGCATACTATAAAATTATACAGAGCTGCTGATTAGTTGCCATGGGTAACTTCTCCATTGGCTCACTTCTCCAGTTTTATCACTGCTTCATACAATTACCCCTATGGGAGAGATGTCATGATATTGTGACATCTCTCCACTCACACACTGTGGGAGCAGGAAGGTGGATCTCAAAATGGATCTCCAGTCTCTAGCCTCCGGCTGCAAGGAAAGAGCCGCTGACAAATAGATAACACACTGTCACTGTCACAGGCTGCATTTCAGTGGCACACTCCACAGTGTGTCAGTATAGCGGGCATAAGTATCTTTCAGCTGCTTCGCCACTATGTTTTCATAAATTTAGATCAAAGGTCATTCATCTCCATCTTTTTCAAATACTACACTGTTTTCAAATACTACTCTATGTCTATGCCCCTATTGATAGATACAGTTAAAAATGTCCCCAAAATGCAAACTAGCATCAAGAGCTGGAATGATATAGAGGAGTTGAGTACACAGTGGTGTTGCATTCACTGGCCATCTGGCACTTCCTGCTATTGTTAGAAGGGTCAATGGCCTGATGGGCAGTCCAGCCACACAGAGTGTCCGAGGCTGGCTGAGCAGTGTAGCCTCCCGGCGCTCAGCTCGGCTGCCCAGTATATAGCACCCAAGTCCATCCCTGTGTACTAATAGCAGATCAGTGGGTAGCTTACACACGGTGCTTATATCATTTCACACGAGAAGCCAACTGGGTTCTTCAAGTGTCAATGAGCAATGGATGACTCCAAAAAATCTGTGCTTTAACAGCTCACCTGTATCGCACATGCAGAGTGGGTGTTACTATTAGTATATGTTATTTATAGTGCACTGACATACTGCACAGAGTTGTACATTGCTGGCATAATGACATAAACCATAATGAACGATGATATCCAACAGAAGTTAACAATTTGCTACAATGCAACTCTCCCTTCAACTACCAATTCATGAGTATAGAGCAAGGGACTATAATGTATCCAGCAAACACTGCATACTAGACAGGTGTAACTTTGTTCATTAATTAAATGGATGCCACAAAATATCATATCAAAGTATATCAAAGAGTAAGTCCATCCAAAACATGAAGTATGGATAAAGTTATTCTTTGATGTCAATTGTAGGACTAATATTTAGTGAAATCATATATACTTTTATGCCCAATTACAGTAGGAACAACATTCCCTTGTCCAGAGATGTGTGTAGTCCGCCTCATCCGTGTAGCCTAGGACTATTTTGACAACATTCTAATTAAATGATTATGTTTTACTGATAGTTCCACTTATGGGGTATGAGTACAGCACAACTATAAAGTCTTTTAGACACTTAGCATTTAAAGGCAGTATTCAATGCTATATAAATTATCATGCACACACATCTGGAAGACTTCCAGACACAAATTAACATAAATATAGCTTTCTTAATAAACCCAATACACAATAATACACAGGATAGACAAAATGTTGTATTTACAGACCACAGACATGTCTTGGGAATAGGAAAAGGGGTTTAACAATCTAATGAGTATAGTAAGTAGGTATAGAAAATATAGAAACGATAGAAAGCAGCTATGATTTAGCCAATAAATAATAATACTTTTATTGCAAGTTCAGCAGCATATAGTGTTAATTGCTGGTGTACGGTGGAAAGACAATGTTTCAAATAACAGGAGCACAATACATATATTATCCAGTAGCAATTTCTACCTTCCAAATTAACCCTCTTCAATATACTCAGAAGCCCGAACTGCTGTCACAGACATGCTAGGTAGTGAATGAGTTAAAGGAAATTATCATCATTCTTGACACTCAGTTGGTACTAGCAAATCAAGATTTCCATTGATTGAAATGCCACTTCATTGCAGCCATTGATTGAGCATTGTACATGGGAAATGGAAATGCTCAGTTGGTTAATTCTATCAGATAGTATGAAAAGACATATAAATAAAATGCCAATCTGGCCTCTTTCTGCGTCTCTGTCATGGTTCCACTTCACTTCTCTCTTTAGGTTTCATTTGTTAATGTATGCAGTGAATTGCAGCAGCAAAAAAACAGGGAAACATCTCTGCAATTTCTTCTAAGCTCGTATGTGATGCAACCCCATATAGGCTATATATCATGCTACAGCGATATATCATGCTACAGTGTATATGTGCTCTTATTTCTCCTTAATCAATTTCTCCTGTTTTGGAATTTCAGGAGAAGACCTTATACTCACTTTAGTGTACACGGCTGAAAGGACAGGAAAATAGCAGGGATGCCGTAGGAAATTCACAAATACATATTTCCCTGAGAGAAACAAGATGTCACCCTCGGCTGATGGAGGAGCCATGGGTTCAGGGATAGTGTGACAGACCATTTTAGAACTAGCTGCAGATTAATGGAACTTCCTACCCGAATATAATGAAATAATAGCGCTTTGTGTGGAACAGATGAAAATAGCCAAGAGACATTTTGGAAAGATTAATTATTGCAGAAAAAAAGGACATAAACAATTATAATGAATTTACTATTTATTATTATTATTATTATTATTATTATTATTATTATGATGATGAAGAAGAAGAAGAAGGCAGTGGCTACAGGTTTAATTTATTTACACAATGTTAGCCCATATTAGAGGAAATTCAAGAAATGAAAACAGGTAGTGTATTGCCAATACACTACATAGCTCACACGTGTGTACTGGGTGTGGTCTGGAAGCCCAGATGTCTATATAGGCCTCTGTGATGCATAGTAAGTGTTCAAATAATTTTTTAATATACGAAATATATTTGTCATGAGCATATTACAGTGCTTGGTAAGAGATAGGGTTTTCAACCTACATGTACTTTCCCAATTCCATCCCCTGCAAATTGTCACTACCCAAAGATGGATAACCAGAAAATGAGCGCTATGGGGCTATTTGGACCCAAATTTGGCATTTTATAGCAGCATGAAGTATACTATAGATCGTCCTCTGCCAGCCCTGGAAATCTCTGAGTTGTGGAATAGACTAATCATTTAGAGCACAGTCTGGATTATTACTTCCAATTTGTATATTTCCAATATACAGGGTATATTGTACTTACCAACGTCTTTAACATTCCCTCTTCAGGGTGAGAGGTGTGGCATGGCACCATGAATTGTGTCCTCATGACCGCACTCCTGCTATACAATGTGCCAATTTGTGGTCTAGTGGAGCTAAGAAAAGGGCATATACAGTATGAAGCCTCCGAAACGCCAACTTCACTCAGGTAGCTAGCTATTGTTATTTCACCCAAGATCCATAGACACGCACTTCATGACCCTGCTGCCTAGCACAGCCTGGTCTGCAATGAACAAGATATGTTCTAAGGAGGATCCATTGCAATCTGTGTCTGCTTATACTGAGCTTTTCCAGTGCAAAGTGAGAAGATTTGGACCTACAGGACAATAAGAAAATATTGTGACTGCTGGTACCAAAGTGGCCTCGAATGACCCCATCAATGGCCTCATTATCAAGCACTACTTCATTTGTGAGCCACATGGCAATACCCATCCTGTACTGTAAAAGGAAAATAACTGAACAGTATTTGAGCAGGAGGAACACACTGTTGTACGGCTAATGACGCCAGGCATATTCTCATGCTTATATTATTGAAGCCATGTTTAGTACTATTATTTTTTGTTATCCCTGTACACACATCAGGTTTTCTTTGTTAAAGGTGCAGAATTAGCCATTTACTATTATTCGCTCTTATATAATGTCACTGCTTTAGTTTGTATCTGTCATCAGAACAAGTGACGATGGCAGATGTCCATTCCTAAGAACTGCAGCAGGGACAATACACATTGAGCTGTCTGATGGCAGTTCTCATTAAAGCAGAAAACTTGACAACCAAAAAAAAGATATTGGCTTGTTGTTATCCCAGTTGTGAATGTATGTCGTGCTCTGCTGTTATTACTGGCAGTGGCTCACATACTGTTCCAGTCTTTGTTTAAGAGACACCATACTAGTGTCTAATCTATAAATACAGATGCCGAACAGTGACAGATTCCACAACCTGCTGCTTCTGAAGTTGTTATGGTCTCTGTTATTATTTGTATTCATTTCCTGACTTATATAGATTCATCAGACTAATCTCTGACACAGATATCTTCACAGTGTGTTCTTCAGCAGCTGCGGTCATTAACATCTGGAATAGAAAGATATGCAGTTCTGCATTCTACCAGCAGAGGCAGTTACGTTATTATTCCTGTATGATAGTAACTGTGCAGCTGAGGACACACACAAATTATTAGTACGAGATACAGTAGCCAAAATGACTCTGAAAATGCAATATGCGGGATGCATGCTTAGGGGACCATTTATTTATGTAAAAATATTTGCGTATGAGAAATGACGCTCCAGCTAATCAGCTCCTAACTGCCATTTTTCAAACACATGTTAGGAGCTCATTGGCCGGAGCACCATTTATATCATATGCAAAGAGTTTTAAATTCTGTAGCTAAAAGTCATTGATAAATGGGCCCCTTAGTTGGGTTATTCATTACTACATTTACCAATGAAAAATCTTGATGCCTGTGCAGGTGAGGCCGTATCAGAATTTTTTACACAATTTAGTTAAGAGCTTAAAGTGTTGCTAACAATAGAGGTTTGGTGCTGATCCTGTAAGTTGCCAGTATCAACTGTGGGCCTAATTCTAATTTGTACTTTATTGTATAGCCGCAGGTAAGCAGCAGTAAAATACCGTACAGATGAAATTAAAATGCAGTACGAGGCATCTGTAGGAAGTAGCATAGGTGCAGGAACTATGGGGCCCAGAGCTGAGAGGGGCCCATCTTCCCTATCATCGTTACATGTGCTATATACATTTTTCACCATACGTGCCATAGGGGTCATTACAAACTTTTGCCTTAGGGTATACAATATCTAGGTATTATGCCCCTAGACCTGCTCATTGTACTGGAGGGCATTATAATGTTACATAATATGAACTGGGGGCACTGTAATGTGGCACAATATGAAGTGGAGGCACTATAGTCTGGCATAATATGAACTGGGGGCACTGTACTGTAGCATAATATAACTAAGGGAACTGTAATGTGCCATAATATGAACTGGGGGCATTGTAATGTGGCATAATATGAACTGGGGCACTGTAATGTGGCATGATATGAACTGGGGCACTGTAATGTGCCATAATATGAACTGGGAGTACTGTAATGTGCCATAATATGAACTGGGGGCATTGTAGTGTGGCATAATATGAACTGGGGCACTGTAATGTGGCATGATATGAACTGGGGCACTGTAATGTGCCATAATATGAACTGGGAGTACTGTAATGTGCCTTAATATGAACTGGGGGCATTGTAATGTGCCATAATATGAACTGGGGGCACTGTAATGTGCCTTAATATGAACTGGGGGCATTGTAATGTGGCATAATATGAACCGGGGCACTGTAATGTGCCATAATATGAACTGAGAGCACTGTAATGTGGCATAATATGAACTGAGGGCATTGTAATGTGCCATAATATGAACTGGGGGCATTGTAATGTGGCATAATATGAACTGACAGCACTGTAATGTGGCATAATATGAACTGGGGGCATTCTAATGTGCCATAATATGAACTGGGGGCATTGTAATGTGGCATAATATGAACTGGGAGCACTGTAATGTGGCATAATATGAACTGAGGGCATTGTAATGTGGCATAATATGAACTGGGAGCACTGTAAGGTGGCATAACATGAACTGAGAGCACTGTAATGTGGCATAATATGAACTGGGGGCATTGTAATGTGCCATAATATGAACTGGGCCACTGTAATGTGCCATAATATGAACTGGGAGCACTGTAATGTGGCATAATATGAACTGAGAGCACTGTAATGTGGCATAATATGAACTGGGCCACTGTAATGTGCCATAATATGAACTGGGGGCATTGTAATGTGGCAAAATATGAACTGAGAGCACTGTAATGTGGCATAATATGAACTGAGGGCATTGTAATGTGGCATAATATGAACTGAGGGCATTGTAATGTGGCATAATATGAACTGAGAGCACTGTAATGTGGAATAATATGAACTGGGCCACTGTAATGTGCCATAATATGAACTGGGGGCATAGTAATGTGGCAAAATATGAACTGTGGCACTGTAATGTGTCAAAATATGAACTGGGGGCATTGTAATGTGGCAAAATATGAACTGGAGCATTGTAATGTGGCATTATACGAACTGGGAGTACTGTAATGTGGTAAAATATGAACTGGGGCATTGTAATGTGGCATGATAGGAACTGGGAGTACTGTAATGTGGCATAATATGAATTGGATTCACTGTATGTCATAATGTGATTTGGGCGTACTATGTTGAATAATGTGTATGTATCTGCAGCTCTACAATGTGACATATGATCTATTTACTAAGCTCTGGAAAGAAATAAAGTGGACAGAGATAAAGCACCAACCAATCAGCTCCTAACTGTCATTTTTCAAACACAGCCTGTAACATGGCAGTTAGGAGCCGATTGGCAGGAACTTTATCTCTGTTCACTTTATTTCTCTCCAGTGCTTAGTACATAGACCCCATAATGTAAACTAGAGAACAACTATGGTTCATAAAATTAACTAGGGCACTACTATGGGGCATAATACTAACTAGGGCACTACTATGGGGCATAATACTAACTAGGGCACTACTATGGGGCATAATACTAACTAGGGCACTACTATGGGGCATAATACTAACGAGGGCACTACTATGGGGCATAATACTAACTAGGGCACTACTATGGGGCATAATACTAGGGCACTAGTATTGTTCAGAAAATGAACTAGGTCATTATTATGGGGCATAACATCAACAACTGCTGTGGAGAGGTGTCTTTCTAGAAGCAGTGGAACAGAGGACCCTTCAAAATGTTGCTATGAGGCCCACTAAGTACTGGATATGCACCTTACACACCCGGTTCTGTACACAAAGTTCACAATGAGTGAAGTGAAGTGGCTGTTTAGGAGCCACTGTTGTAAATAAGGGGGAGATTTATCAAACTCTCTAGAGAAGTCAAGTGGAGGTGTTGCCTTTAGTAACCAATCAGATTCTAGCTATTATTTTCTAGACTGTATTAGATAAATGAAAGCTGAAATCCAATTGGTTGCTCTTCTTGAGTATCTGAAGCATGTATGAAAGTCACACTTGGACATTCTACTGAGAAGTGGACCACATAGGCCATTGAGACACAAATGGCCAAACAAGCAAAGCAGTTCCATAAGCAGCTCAAATCCTATTGTGTTCTTGAGAAAAACACCACAAAAATACATTTTGAAGCTAATGGGGCATTATATTTAATTACCCCTTATGTTGGCACCTATAAAGGACTTTCTTAAAAAGTGGCAAAAAATAAATAATTTACAGATCATAGAAGATGGACAACACAGACAAATCTGATTAATCCATATTTATGTATTTTATTATTTTTTTAATGTCAAATGACTTCATCTTATTTTGGCGAATG